>NC_134803.1:10315501-10320501 GCF_046742065.1 Oratosquilla oratoria | reverse complement strand
ATATATATATATATATATATATATATATATATATATATATATATGTGAAGTAAGGAAGCAGGTTTTCTTTGATGCATGTAGAATTAAATACGACAGCATTCTGACAATTGTTAAACTTTTTCTTAATGTTTTCTATTTGTCTTATCAACTTTTTTCCAGTTGTAGGGTGAGCTGATACAAGTTCTCCAAAGTTTTCCATTTAATATTCTCGAGCTTTCGTCTTCAAAGAGACATCTTCTTGAATTTCACAGTAGAAATGAACACAAATGGTAAACTTCCTTTTCTTGATGTCCTGGTTGATTCCACCTCTACTAATTTTATTACCAGTGTTTACCGTAAACCCACCAACTTAGATAAATGTATGAACGGTAACAGCGAATGCAGTGATAGTTATAAGAAAGGTGTTATTAGAGCATACGTCAGAAGAGCTATAAAAGTATGTTCGTCCTGGGAAGCACTACATGCAGAACTCCAGCATGTACGACATATGCTCACCAATAATGGTTATGCTAACTGTGATTTTGACCGCATAACCAATAAATTACTGTGTGAACTTGGGTCCAACCAAAGCGCCAATAAGCCTAATTTTATTAACGTTTTTTATCGTAACACCTTCAGTGATGCCTACAAAAAGGATGAAAAAGCAATCAAGGACATAATTAAGAAAAATTGTCACCCCACTAAAGAGAACCATGAGATCCGAGTCCTTATATACTATCGTAACCCTAGAACCTGTTCAATGGTGATGAAAAACAACTGTAATAGTCGAGCTGACTTTACATCTAAAGCCAACGTGGTGTATTTATTCAAATGTCCAGCCGAGAATTGCACGTCTCGCAATATCACATACGTCGGGCACACCAGATGTACTCTCAGCCGAAGACTAACCTTTCACCAACAGGACGGAGCGATCAAGGACCATTATTCAAAATATCACAATAGAAATATTGACAGAGACACCTTAGTTCAATGTACCAAAATTATTGCGTACAATGAGGACCCTAGAAGGTTGAAACTCTTGGAGGCATTCCACATCAGGGACTCTGCCCCCACTATAAATATTCAGTCGGACATGACGTCCAGCATTAAACTGTACAGTAGCGCTAACCTGAGACATCGCTACATTGAGGTCCCCTCTCCCCCTCCCCTCCTACCCCCCACTCCCCCTCCCCTCCTACCCCCCACTCCCCCACCACTCAGACTCCGTAATGGGAACTCGGATAGCAGTTTATGTATTTAAACCTTTCTCTCTCTCTATCATTTGTACTTTCCTTGTAGACGTAAGTAATAACTCTCGTTATATATCTTTTGTTCTACCTGTTTATTTGTATTTGTATTTTTGTAATTTATTTTGTAACTTATATGTACCAACATTTGTATTCATTATTGCAGAAATTTTGTCAATCCTGTTGATGTCTCTTTGAAGACGAAAGCTCGAGAATATTAAATGGAAAACTTTGGAGAACTTGTATCAGCTCACCCTACAACTGGAAAAAAGTTGATAAGACAAATAGAAAACATTAAGAAAAAGTTTAACAATTGTCAGAATGCTGTCGTATTTAATTCTACATGCATATATATATATATATATATATATATATATATATATATATATATGTATATATATATATGTAGGTATATATATATACAGTATATATATATATATATATATATATATATATATATATATATATATATGTGTGTGTGTGTGTGTTTTTTATCAACCACAATGCACTTTAATTCTAAGCCATATAGGCGCATGCAGAAATTGTAGCGTGGAACGCCCGGGTGTACCACGTTACAATTTCTGCATGCGCCTAGAGATCTTAGAATTAAAGCGCATTGTGGTTGATAAAAATGTATCTCTTATCACTGGTACCCATTCAGTGTTGTACATGTATGTATGTATATATATATATATATATATATATATATATATATATATATATGTGTGTGTGTATATATGTCTATACATATATATATATATATATATAAAAGAATATGTATATATATATATATATATATATATCTAGAAGTTTACCCTTCTCCTGTGGTTTTTTGCATATATATATATATATGATATATATATATATATATGTATATATATATATATATATGTATATATATATATATATACATATATGTATCACTGTATATATGTACATATATAATACCGTATATATATGTATATGTATATATATATATATATATATATATATATATATATATATATATATATCACTGTATATATGTACATATATAATACCGTATATATATGTATATGTATATGTATATATATATATATATATATATATATAAAGTATATATATATATATATATATATATAAAGTCTATTTATATATATATATATATATATATATATACAGTATATATAGATATTACTGTATACACGTATATATATAATACCGTATACGTATGTATATGTATGTAGGCCTATATATACATATAGATATATATATAGGAATCAAATGTGTTGCATTATGAAGATACCTGTGAAAATAATGCAGATCTTGAGAAAATGCTTCGGGTTTGCACTAAAGAAGCACCTTTTCCCCTCAGGCCGTATGTATTTCCAAATTGACGGTGAAGATGTCGTGGTTTGGTTCGGTATGGACAAGCCAGGGAAAATGAGGCTCATAATAACACTAAAACTAAGGTTTAATGGTTAATAGGCTCACGGACGAGGTTTCGTAGAGGGAAGGTTCGGAGTGAGGGCCTCATCAAGCGTCGTGGTTGTGGACGAAGGGCTAGAGGAGAGAACGAGGCGACTTGCTGGGTAGAACTGGTCCTGAGGCGTCTTGTTTCAAAGGTTTAAATTTCATATGCATTTCAAAATGGTGCAATAAAATCTCACGTTTCAAAAGTACATAAGATGAACATATCGCGGTAAGTTTTGAACAATAATACTTTGATTTTAGCAAAGAATACCAATAAGAGAAAATTAAAATGCTTGGAAGCCGTATCAGTAAGGAATTATCTACCAGCAATTGATATCCAATTAAATATGTGTGGAACCCTGGAGCTTTTCGGGGCATCCCACTGAGCGCCAATAAGAAATTAAATCAAAGTACCTCTCCTAGTTTATTTTGTACAATATATATATGATCATGATTTGTATACTCTAAATAAAATTACCAGAAGATACCAAAAGCATAGGCAAAACGTCGTAAGTAATGTATTTGTTTTCATTTCCAAATTCACTATGGTTTCATTTGGTGATATTGTGCTCTCCGTTCCTCCCACAGGAAAGAAAATACCGACAAGGATAAAAAGTTTAAGGAAGAAGATATCCAATGATCCCTAAATTCACCTATATGTATATATGTATATATATACATACATACATATATATATATACATATATATACATACATACATATGTATATATATATATATATATACATATACATATATATATACACACACACACACACACACATATATATATATATATATATATATATATATATATGTGTGTGTGTGTGTGTGTGTGTGTGTGTGTGTGTGTGTGTGTGTGTGTGTGTGTGTGTGTAAATATATATACAAGGTATGTTCAATAAATAATGAGAAAATGTCAGGCGAGACATTAAATATGATTTGATAAAAAATACTACTTCATGGTGAACTACACATACATGTATTCTATGAAATTACTAACTGGTAACTTTCTATATTTGTAGGTCTGAGTGCAGCTGTGAACGTGGTGGAACCAGTCTGATTCGGTTTGCCGATCTGTGAACACTTGTCAAGATGCAGGGAAACATGGAGCAACGTGACGCCATCAAATTTCGTGTTAAACTTAAGAAAACCAAAGAAGAAACTTAAGCAATGTTAAAGGAGGCCTATGAGGATAAATAGATGAGCCAAGCAAGTTTCTATCGGTGGTTCAACAGATTTTCTTAAGGAAATGAACAGATTGAGGATGAACCCGGATCTGGAGCACCGAAAAGTGCACGCAAGGAGGAAAACATTGAGGAAGTGCAAAAGTTAGTGATGCAAGACCGACGAATATCTGTGAGGATGATATCTGAAGCTGTTGATATTAGTATTGGCACAGTAGAGACAATTCTGACCGAAAATCTGAAACTCCACAAAGTCTGTGCCAAGTTCGTGCCAAAGATCCTCTCCGACGACCAGAGGCAGTTTCGTGTGGAATGTTGCACTGACATTCTCGAAATGATAGAGGCTGATTCAGGTTTCCTGAATAAGGTAGTGACTTGCGACGAGAGTTGGGTGTTCACCTACGACCCTGAGAGCAAACGTCAGAGTGCTCAGTGGAAGCACGCGACCTCCCCCAGACCCAAAAAAAGGCAAAGATGAGCAGGTCGCAAGAGAAAGCTATGGTCATTCCTTTCTTTGACTCCCAGGGGCTCATTCACGTTGAATGGGTTCCTCAGGGTCAAACCGTCAATAAGGAATATTACCTTACTGTTCTGAAAAGGTTCAGGGAGAAGATGAGGAAGAAGAGGCCTTAGCAGTGGAGGAGTGGTCAGTGGTGGTTCCACCAGGACAATGCCCCATGCCACAAGTCAAAGCTGGTGACCATCTGGATGGCCGACAGGGGAATGAAAGTGATGCAACACCAACCCTACAGCTCTGACCTAGCTCCTTGCGACTTCATCCTGTTCCCACGCATGAAGGACAGCCTTAGGGGAACCAGATTCCAGTCAACAGCGGAGCTGAAAGAGGCATCGGAAAGTTACCTGAAGGGACTAATGAAAAAGGACTTTGAGGAGGTCTTCCAGGATTAGGAGAGATGCATGCAGAAGTGTGTAAATGCGAGAGGCAATTATTTTGAAGGAGACAAAGTTTTGTAAGCCATATAGGTAATCGCTTGATTGATTTTCTTGGTGACAATTACTTAATTCAGCATGTAAAAGAGCCCACAAGATATGGAAACTTACTCGATCTATTGATCACTAGCCGCGAAAGCATGGTAAGCGATGTAGAAGTCGGTGAATCTGTTGCAAATAGCGATC
>NC_134803.1:10300501-10310501 GCF_046742065.1 Oratosquilla oratoria | reverse complement strand
TACACGGGTGTTTGTGAAACCAACTTAGATGTTCAAGGAATCCCAGAAATTGTTAATTCATCAACTTCAAATGAAGCTTTGCTAATTGTGGAAGGTGGCGTAATACTTGGAACACCCGATTAGAGTCCCAGGGTATCGCACATACACGAAAAACACTGCAAATACACACGCCGGTATAAGCATCTCAGTACAAGCACACATAAAATACACAATCATTGATGATCCACTTCGACACTCTAACTATCACAATAGATACAAAAATAGGTCCCACCACCATAGCCACTACTTACATTCCTCCTAGAAATTTCCTTCCCTACCCAGGTTTCATAAGATTTGCCACACTAAACCATCCCATTTACATTCATTTTAGGTGACTTTAAACGCCAAAGACCAGATACTGGGTCACTCGGCTTCTAACCTCCCGGGCAGGGGGGTGGCCTACCTGACCAGCCACTTAGCCATGAGGGTGTTGGGGCCTGAGTTCCCGACCTTCATTAGGAAACGTAACACAGCCACCACACTGGACATAATCCTCACAAATAGACACGCAGCACACAACCACTACATCAAACCTGGATCACTAGCAACAAGCGACCACATACCCGTAATCCTCCCATTATCCACAAACCCCATACAGATACCCATCACATGCAGATACGCATACACAAAAGTAAACTGGGACAGGTACACTTTTTACCTGCAACAAACCCAACCAATTGACCTAGAGGAAACCGGGAAGGCAGACATTGACCGTGCCATCACATACACACAGCAAGCTGTTCTCACAGCAGCTAAGCTCACCATCCCGAAAATAGCATACAGAACACTCACCCACCGACTGATACACCACAGAATACACCGTCTCCTGATACAAACCAGACACACTCACAAGTATATAATACAACACGGCTGCGGCCCCCACCACACGAGACGGCTTAACCAAAACAGACAAATTTTACGTGAACGCTACATTACAATAGGTGCAGTGAATTGGCAAAAACAAATCGACCGAATGGACTTTGATGGCCCCGTAGGTTTCTGGAGATAAATCAGAAATTTCTGGGGAGGTAGTAAACGTTTCACACCATACATTACAGACACAAATTGCACAAAACACCACGACGTCGACGACAAAGAAACGGCATTACGTTAACACTGGCAGACAATTCTGAATATTTCCCCTGAAGAAAGCCAGTATTTTACTAAAACCTATGAAGACTTTATCACACGAGACATGACCAGACATTTCTCCCCTTACTTCCCCCCCTCCTTCGCGCCCTCATCTCCCGTCTCCCCAGGGGAGGCTGTGCGGAAAAAAATCGCGGACGTGGAGGTAATATTACGAATAACGTTCTAGTACCGGACTTCAGGAGAGCAAATTTTAATGAGATGAATAAGTATCTAAGACATTTGGTTACTTACGAGACCGATCCAAGGGGTTGTGACGAGGTAAGATACACGGTCAGTCCGGACGTCATTAGCGCGGTCAGAATCGGGTCACGGAGGGTAATATGCGTATCTTGGGTCAGGTTACTAACAAGCGCGAGGTTAAAAGCCCGGTCAGCGACTTGGATGAAATGTACAGTAACCTAACAGCTTTAATTCTAAATGCACAAAATAAGTCTATTCCCCTCAAGTCAATACGGAAGAAAAATAATGCTCCTAAATGGATCACGGAAAGGCTGAAATATGAGATCGGAATGAAAAGAGGACTTTACACCATAACAAAAACGGGGTAAACACGCCTAACATCCAAATACAACGATATGGTAAGACTGGTTAAAAAGAATATGCGCACAGTGAAACAAAACGTAACTATGAAATTAAGGTTGCCAGACAAGCTAGATCCAACCCAAAGGGCTTCTTTCCTCTCTACAGAACAAAAAATAAGGAAAGAATAGGCCCAATTCAAAATAACGAAGATGTTATGATAGAATAGGAGGAAAAAACGAGTGAGGAGTTTAACAAATATTTTCTCTTGGTGTTTACTAAGGAGAGGTTAAATAAGGTACCTGGCAGCATTCCGATTTTCAATGAGGATGAAGAAAGTAGACTATCTGATATTGGCATTAGTAAGGTAGAAGTAGTTAAACAGCTATAAAATCCCTGGGTCCAGACAATTTTTTTTGAAGTGCTTAAAGGGTGTAAATCTGAAATATGCGACCAGTTAACAGAAATATTTAATAAGTCGGTAGACACTGGTCTTTTACCTATGGCTTAGGGGTAGACGAACTTTGTTTCTGTTTTCAAAAAGGGAGATCAATAGTTTATATGTAACTACAGGCCAATCAGTTTGACATCAGTTATAGGTAAAATGCTTGAGTAGTTAATAGACTCAGAGATCACATCGAGAGACGTTTCATTCGTGACTCACAGCATGGTTTCTCCAAGGATAAGTCAATTGTGACTAATCTTCTATCTTTTTACATTAACGTATATAAGGCGTCAGATAGCAATGGTAGTTACGATGTTATTTACCTTGACTTTAGCAAAGCGTTCCACAAAGTGCCCCACCAGAGACTACTAAATAAAACCAAAGCCCATGGCATAGGAGGAAAAGTGTTAGAAAAGATTAGAGCTTGGATTAATGATAGAAAACAGCGGGTCACCATAAATGGTGTAAAATCCAAATGGGCGGAGTGTTTCCATTGGAGTTCCCCAGGGCTCAGTTTTGGGTCCCTTACTGTTCATTATGTACATAAACGACTTGGACAATAGAATTAATAGTGATGTTAGTAAGTTTGTGGACGTCTAATTAGGTCAGGAGACGACGACGAGATTCTGTAGAATGATCTTATCAAATTGTTCACATGGTCGGTGAAATGGCAAATGGACTTCAATAGATATCAAAGTGTAGCGTGTTAAACGTAGGGCTGCACAACCCGAAAGAGATATAGCATATATAGCACGTTTTTAGATAAAACTGAGTGCGGGAGAGACTTGGGAGTTATAGTGAGCCCTGACCTTAAATTCAGGAAACAGTGCATTAGCGCCAGGAATAAAGCTAACAGAGCATTAGGTTGCACTGCTAGGACGGTTACAAATAGAAGTGTAGAGGTAAATATCAAACTCTAGCGTTAGTTAGAACCATCCCTGACATTGCGGTACAGTGTTGGTCTCCGTCTTATAGAATGGACATCAATTCACTAAAATCAGTACAGAGGAAAATGACCAAAATGATACATGGGCTCAGAAATTTACGTTACGAAGAGAGGCTTAGACACTTTAACCTACACTTTCTGGAAAGACGCAGAGTGAGGGGTGATTTAATAGAAGTGTTCAAGTGGATCAAAAGCTTTGACACGGGTGACGCTAACACGGTCTTTATATTAAGACAACAGGGCAGGACTCGAAGTAATAGATTTAAATTGGACTAATTTAGATTTAAGAAGGAAATAGGCAAGGATTGGTTTACTAATGGGTGGTCAACAAATGGAATACTGAACTTGTTACGCGTAATGAGGCCTTCGCGTTCGGTACTCACCCTTCTAGGGACCACACACGACCTTCCTTAGGCCGACGCACGTTCCTTCACTAGAATAAAGTATATACCTAGGCAAAGTAACACACACGTAATGTTATAGGTCCATTCTAATGCGGTTGGTCCTGAGCTGATCTATTTAGAATGAATATATATGTATATATATATATATATATATATATATATATATATATATATGTACATATAAATATGTACATATGCAACATAAATACATACACACACACACACACACACACAGACGATAGAGGTGAAATAGAAGAGATTAGTAAAAATGTTAAAAACTAGAAATATAGATAAGAGCAGCGCAATGGAAGGTGAAGATAATTATTTCCATGGATGTAATGAGGGCGGAGAGGACAACCTTCCCCGATTAGCAAGTCTAAAGGAAAAACTAGAGAAAATGAACGAACAGTGGGAGGTTAGATTCAGTCAGCTTACACGGATTACACAAAGAGTTCATAAATTGGAAGAACTAAAGAAGAAGAACCAGAACCTAAATAAAGAAATAGAAGAATTGAAAAGACAGTTTAAAGTAAAAGATGAGAATGAGGAATTAAAGAAAAAGAATAAAGAGAATAAAGTGTCCATAGCAAAAGAGGTACACTGTTGGAGAAAAGTCCAAGAGAACAACAAAATTGAATTTAGCGATATTGCAAAGCAACAGATGAAAGAACAAACCAATGACACAGTTATTAAAGTGATGAGGGAGAAGGAGAATATAGTAAGAGACTTAGCGGATAAAAAGAAATGGATAATTATATTAGGGATGGAAGAGAAGCATAATCCAAATAGGACTACAAGAGTAAATGATGAGAAGGAAAAAGTAAGCAAGATGTTAGAGGTAGTTCAAGAAGATGAACAAGAAACAGAGAAAGAAATAGAAGAAATATATAGGCTAGGGGAATACAATACAGATAAAATCAGACCAATTAAGGTTAAATTCAAGTCACAAAAGAGAGCAGAGAATATCTTAGCAAAAACAGGAAAACTAGCAGACAGTGATCTATATAAACAGGTATGGATAAAATGAGAAATAAATAAAGAGGAAAGAGAGGATGAGAAAACAAAAAGAATAGAAGCTAAGGGGAAAAAACGAGAACAGAACAGGATCAGACAAAGAGAAATTCTATTGGAGAGTAGTGAATATGAAAGTGAGGAAATGGTTCATAGCAGAGAAAAACAGAAGGGAAACAGAAAACAGGATGGAGGTAGCAGAAAATTAAAAGTATCTTACACAAATATAGATGGCTTAATAACAGGCTTGAACGAACTGAACGATTACCTGAAGGAAAAAGAACCGGATATAATGGAAATTGTAGAGACAAAACTGAAAGGTCCACTACCACCCAAAAGTGTAAGCCACGGTGCATATAATTATTGGATTAGAAACAGAGAGGTAAAACAAGGGGGTGAAGTTATGTTCCTGACTAAAAAGGATATAAATGTGAGGAATGTCACATATGGAAAGAATAGAGATGATTATGATAGAAGTGGAGGACAGGGATGGGAAGAGCAGGAAGTTTGTGGTAGATTATGTGCCTCCTAAAACATCTTCATGGGAAGAGAGAGAACACAAAAGTATGTTAGAAGACACAAAGATAACACTAAATAAGATAATGGAAGATGGAGGAAGAATAGTTATAATGGGTGACTTTAATTGTAAAGAGATCTGCTGGGAAGAGATGACAGTGAAGGGTGGAAACGACCTATGGGGAAATGTACTACTTGATATGATTATAGAACATACAATGACACAATGGATACAAGAGAATACTTGGTATAGAAATAAGGAAGAACCATCGAGACTGAACCTAATAATCATATCAGAACCCGAAATAAAGGACAAGATTGAATATAAGACATCAATAAGTAAAAGTGACCACATATTGGTTGAACTGGAACTAAATGAGGAAAGATACATGGAAAAAATGAACAATATAGAAAGGGAGACTTGATGTATGGAAAAACAAAAAGCAGACTGGGAAAGGATACACAAGAAGGAAACAACAGTAGAAGATAAATGGAATATTTTGACAAAAAATTATAGAGAAAGAGTGGAAAAGTATATTCCAAGACAAAAACAAGAAAAAGGATATGTAAAGTGTTGTACAAAAAAAGATGTAGGGAGTTAAAAGCCAAAAGGGACATAGCTTGGATAAAATGGAAAAAAGAAAAAAACCTGAAAAATGGAAAAAATATACTAGTTATAGAAATGAATATGTACAAGTGTGCAGATAAGAAAGGAGAAAATACGAAAAGGATGTCATAGAAAAATGTAAAGATCAACCAAACTATTTTATAGATTTGTAAACAACAATCTGAAAAATAAACAAGAATTAGAGACACTACGACAAGGAGTTGAATACACAGAGGAAATAGAAATGGCAGAAATTATGAACAAGCAGTTTAAATCGGTATTTACGAGGGAGAACATACAACTTAGAGATGTCGAGTGGAAGGAGAAAGTCCCCACTATGAAAGAGATAGAACTAACAAGGAGAGAAATAATGAATCACTTGAGCAATCTCGATGTCAGAAAATCGCATGGATCAGATGAAATGGCAAACTGGATTTTGAGAGAATGCAGGAATGAACTAACAGACAAAATACATAGCCTAATAAGCAGTTCATTGAAAGAAGGAAAAGTTCTAAAAGATTGGAGAAGAGCAAATATAGCACCAATATACAAAGGGTGAAACAAGTAAGACCCTACTAACTATAGACCGGTTTCTCTTAAGAGTACGATAGCTTTAGATTTGTAAAAGAATGATCAAAAGTAGATGGGTAAGTTATCTGAAAAAAAAAGTACTAAATCCAAGGCAATTTGGATTTAGACAAGAACGATCATGCGTCACAAACTTAATGTGTTTCTATTCAAGGCTAATAGATGTAATATAAGAAAGTGATGGATGGGCTGATTGTGCATTTCTAGACCTAAAAAAAGCCTTTGATAAGGTGCCACATAAGATGTTGCTAAAGAAATTATAAACTGCAGGAGGAATACAGGGCAAATTGCTGAAGTGGATGGAAGACTTCTTGCATGAAAGAAAAATGAGAGTGGTGATAAGAGACAAACATTCTAATTGGGATGAAGTGATTAGTGTAGTTTCACAAGGAACAGTTCTGGCCCCAATAATGTTTGCTATATATATTAATGATATGGATGAAGGAATTGAAAGTTATATGAGCTTCTTTGCGGAGGATACAAAATTGTTGAAAAAAGTGAACACTGAAGAAGATTGTGAGTAGTTGCAGAGTGATTCAATAAAGTATAGGAACAGAGTAGGAAGTGGGAGATGGAATTCAATATTAAGAAGTGTAGTATAATGGAATTTGGAAGAAGCAAAAAAAGAATAGTGGGATCATATAAATTGGGAGAAAAAGAAATTAAAAAAGAGGAAAATGAGAAGGACCTGGGAGTCATTATTATGAATAATATGTCCCCTGAGAAACATAAATAATTTTTTTTTGAGAAACTCATAATTTAATAAGAGCACTCAAAGTGGCATTTACATACCTGGACGAAGAAATGGTGAAGAAAATACTAGTCACTTTGATGAGACCAAGATTGGAATATGCAGCGACGACGTGGTCACCAAGTACAAAAAAATGTATAACAAAACTTGAAAGAATACAAAGAGCAACTACGAAATTGGTACCAACACTCTCAGAACTATCACATGAAGAGAGACTAGCAAAACTTGAGCTACAGACATTAGAGCAAAGAAGAGAGAGAGGGGACTTGATAACTATTTATAGAATCATGAAAGGCATAGAAACTATTGATAGAGAGGATCTAATAAAATGGAATAGTAGAAATACAAGAGGATACGGAAAGAAAATCAAGAGAATTATAGGAGAGATCTGAAAAAGAACAGCTTTCCCCACAGAATAATAGACATTTGGAACAAGTTAGATGAGAAAGTGGTGTGGGCAAAAACAATACACGAATTTAAAAACATTAGATGAAATGAGATATGAAGACGGGAAACCACTAGCATAGCTCCCCTTCCCGTAAAATACAACTAGGTAAACACACACACACACACACACACACACACACACACACACACACACACACACACACACACACACACACACACACACACACACACACACACACACACACACACACGCAGAATCACATAAACTGAGATGTCTGTGCAGTTTTTGTACTTTATATTTATGCAATATTCAATTTATATAATAATGTATTATTCATTTTATCATTTATTCATTTGCTTAGTCGTTGATTTATTTATTTATATATTTGAACTATTTCTTTATTTATCTCATTTCTGTTAATCAATCAATTAATCAATTGATTAATTGATTAATTAATTAATATTTTATTCATTTATGTATTTTTTCATTTATACATTTATTTAATTGTCTATTTACTTATTCATTTATTTATTTATATATATTTTTATTTATTCATTCATTTCTTTATCTACTGTGTATGTCTATTTATCTATTTGTCTTTCTATTTGCTTATTTATTTTTCTGTTTATTCATTTATGTATTTATTCATTTATCTATTTACATATTAATGTTTTACTTTTTATATCAATCTGTCTCCCCTTTTAAGTTTCCACTCAACTAAAAGCTTCAATCTAAGCCCTAATCTAACTTCCACAGCAGCCCATATGTACAGCATCTTACGTTGGGCGAGATACCTGAATGATTAGTAGAACATCATTTTTTTTTTCTTAACTCTGAAGGATTAGTTGGCCCCAGCAGAAGTTAAGAATCATCTTGAGATCGGGGTCTGTCCGCCCCTCACCTGCCCAACGAAACGGCATCGTGATCATTACGACAAAGTATTTACAATATAATATTCCGTGGCTTACCTAGCCAGTATTCCTTTTCGGGATCGCCAAAGCCGTCGGCGTACTCCCCCCACGAGCGGGTGAAGTTCTCCTGTGGCGTTTGTTCCTTCCTCACGAGGAAGTTGGTCCACCCGCCGCCTGCAGTTTCCATGTCGCAGTGCACCTGCAAAGTTGAAGAACTGCTGCAATCACCTATGAAGAATGAATAGGTCTTCCGGGGGAATCACTATCATTTTCACATCTGGCGAACGGGACCGACTAGCTCAGGCCAGTCATGCGCCGCCATAGAACAAAATTATAATTGCCTACCATTTCTTGATGTTTCGTACATGTGGAAAATCTCTCATATTTGATGTTTAGAGGAAACCGATTAATGTTTTATCGTATGTTCATTATTACTCTTTATACAATAATAGAAAAAAAAGTAAGTTTTACATTCCATGATTCTTAGAGTGTGTAGTCCTGAATTTTTAGACAGGGAAATTAATAAGTCTCACCTTGAATTATCGGAAATACTTCATCGATACATCTTTAAACATTTCCAAGAAAAATTTCTGTGGGAAGAAGACTATAAAAATATAAATAAATAAGAACCTTCTCATTCTCCCATATCAAAATAACTTAGTTGAACTTCCTCGTGTTTTCAAAGAATCCAATGCTTTATTTGTACATCTGAGTGATCTTGACCACTCTATTGACTGTAACAACTCACACATGATTATTACGTATAAATATTTTGATGACAGAAAATAACTGAATCTATCTTTGTATCATTTATTGTAAATAGTAACCTCAATATGAGTTCTGGAGTGTATATATATATATATGTATATATATATATATATATATATATATATATATATATATATATATATGAGTGAAAAGGTGGTAGAGAAATACGGGTTAGAGCGAGAACACTGTATTACTGACGTTTCGACTACAAGTCTTCTTCAGACTTTTCACTCATCTGTCCAACCTTCACAACATATATATATATATATATATATATATATATATATATATATATATATATATATCAGATAATTTTTATGACCATCGCGCAAGGATTCGAACCTGCGCTGTACATGACGACAAGAGGCCCGCCATGACTACCGCCTTACACCGCTCGACCACTGATACTTAAAATCGTACGAACTCATGGCGGGCCTCTTGTCGTCATGTACAGCGCAGGTTCGAATCCTTGTGCGATGGTCATAAAAATTATCTGATTAATGTCGCTGTCCACTAGCGAATTCCTCGTATGGTTACAATGACGAAGCGTGAAAAGGATTCGATCCGGTCCTTACCCCTCCCACGAGTGTGCTTGGTCGTATGGTAAAAATGAGAATAGGGTTGCAGGTAGTGACCTTCTCAATCTCGAGAACCAGTAAATGTTCTGAGTTCGTACGATTTTAAGTATCAGGCGGTAGTCATGGCGGGCCTCTTGTCGTCATGTACAGCGCATGTTCGAATTCTTGCGCGATGGTCATAAAAATTATCTGATTAATGTCGCTGTCCACTAGCGAATTCCTCGTGTATATATATATATATATATGTATATATATACATATATATGTATATATATACATATATATGTATATATATACATATATATGTATGAAGGTGGAAAAAGAAGTCACGGGTCTAGTTCCGAGTTACTGAGTTT
>NC_134803.1:10290501-10298001 GCF_046742065.1 Oratosquilla oratoria | reverse complement strand
GTCACTGGTGATTCTATTCAAGTATGACAACGACGAAAGTTCACAAAGAAAACGTACAAGCTTAATCACGAAGCTACGAGTGATGTTAGCTCTCCGTAAAAACTAAGTACGGACTGCAGTTAACAGTCGACTTCATTGCTCGGGAGTAGATTATTTCCCAGGTTGGAGAATTTTAGACATCCGATAGCTAAGTTGGTAGAGCGTCGGCTTTGCGTTCTCGCGAGCCTCGGTTCGAATCCGGGGACGACTGTCGGACTTACTATTAATATATATATATATATATATATATATATATATATATATATATATATATATATATATATATATATGTATATATATAAAAATGTATATATATACATATATAATATACATTATATATATACATATATATATATAATATATATAAATGTATATATGTATATATATACATATATAAATATATGTATACATTATATATAAACATACACACACACACACACACACACACACACACACACACACACACACACACACACACACACATATATATATATATATATATATATATATACATATGTATATATATATATATATATATATATATATATATATATATATATATATATATATATATATATATATACATATCAGAAAACCACTCTGGACATAAGACACTATGATCTGAACGTTTTCGTCTATTTAGAAATTTTCAAGGAATACAGAATGACAATGGGTAGGAATGTATAAACAGAAAAGTAGTAGACAAGACAGGAACATGTGAGGTCACACAAGACAATTTTTCACAAAAAGTGCATCATGGTGGGGACATACCGTGAGCTGCTACATAATCAACAACTTTCTTTACAATTGAAATATCAAGTTTATAATGTTATCAAAAGAATGTTTAATGAAACTGAATCCAATAACGTTTCTATCCAACACAAAACTGCAAGAGACAATTTCTTTGGAATTATTCCAATCAGTGGGATGGTTATGGTCTCTTACGTGTACAAAAATCCCACTGGGTAATTGACGTGATCTCACACTATACCTGTGTTGATTAATTCTAGTACCTAACTCTTTTTCTTTTTGACCAATATATTTATCACACTTATGGCTATAAACACAGCCTACCCCATCATCTGGGGAATTTTTAATAAGAATATTTCTAGTAGAACTTGTATTCTTAAATATCACATTGATGTAAAAATGTCTAAGAATTTTAGGAAGGCTTATCAAGCTCTCGTGGAAAAGAAGAACTAAAAAAATAATTTTTTACATAAGTTATTCCTTTCCCGAGAGATGTCATGGTAGGACCTCTTAACCATTTTACGAGTATTATCAATCAAATATTTTGGATATCTCAAGCCCGATGCAATGTCAAAATGTTCTTCAGCTCATCATCCAAGAAATCAGGGCTACAAATTCTGTAAGCCCTAAGAAATATAGAAGAAAAGACCAAAATTTTAGCTTTTTAATGATGAGCTGAGTAAAAGTGGACATACAACAGGACATTTGTGCTTTTCCTGAATACATCGTACTTGAAACATTTTCCACTTCTGTGTATCAAAATGTGATACACAGAAGTGGAAGATATTTCAAGTACGATGTATTCAGGAAAAGCACAAATGTCCTGTCTTTTCTACTACTTTTCTGTGTATACATTCCTACCAATTGCCATTCTGTATTTCTTGAAAATGTCTGAATAGACGAAAACGTTCGGATCAAAGTGTCTTATTTCCCGAGTGGTTTTCTGCGAAATCTTACATTCACGCGTTTTAGTGATTTGTGTTGCAGTCCGCTCGTGACCTCAGCTCAGTCCACTCGTGACCTCAGCTAGAGACCTTGTTTTTCTGCACAGACACCAGCTAGCGAATACCTGTGAAATTTATATCTCCGAATAGTGATAAGTGATTGTGTTGTGTTTTTGTGATTGTATACGTATAGCGCTATACAGTTACAGATATAAGATAAAGTGTAGTGTTCTGTTTAAATTCAAAACAGTTTTCTGTTACTGTACTCCAAAGGTAGGAGAAATAGTATAAGGTAAGCAGAGTAAGCTTCGCGTATTTAGTTTATTAGAGACCGCTTTTATTTTTTGTTGTTGTTGATTTGCATTTTCTCTTTGCCGTTTTTATTACTAAAGGGGGAGCGAAATGGCTTGTGAAGGTTGCGTGAACCTAGAGGTCCGTCTCAGGATGTGTGAGGAGGAAATTCGTCTTCTCAGGAGTGCGCTCCGTGAGAAGAGTGAACCCTCCCCACAACCCAAAGAGCGTTCCACTTCTTCCCCTACTGTCACTCCGTGGGGTCCCGTTTGTCGAGCCCGCGTTCGGTGGACGTGTGCCCTGTGGAGCAACCGCTGGCTCTAGCCAATCGTTTTGCTCTACTGGAGGATGAAGTGGCTGAAAACCAGGAGTTCTTGGTGGTGGGGGACTCCATGGTGCGAGGCTATGACGACATCCTGCAGCGGAAGACTAAGCGACGGTGCAAGCTTGTATGTCAACCGGGCCATGGGATCGTCGATTGTACCCGGTCCATCAGGGAGCAAGGACGGAAGAACACGGATACGATTGTTCATACGGGAAGTAACGATGTAGGTAGGGTGAGATCAGAGGAGCTTGTTCGGAATTACAAGGTCCTCCTTCAGGAGATGAAGGAACGTGGGAGCCGTAGGATCTACGCAGGCTCGTGTTGGAACAGTAGAGCCATAGGGATCAATGATAGGATATCGCAGTTGTGTACACAATTGGGATACCACTTTCTTGATCCTTGGTATCTCTTTTCTAGGCGCCATGACCTTTACGCTTCTGATGGGATCCACCTTACCCGCAGAGGCAAAGATGTTCTTACAAACCTCATTGTGGGAGTTTGTAATGAATTAGCTCCTTTTTTAGGGTAGAACCCCAAAGGGAAGGGGAAATAGAATGTACTTGGGAAAACAGTGTAGAGTATAGCATTAATGTAGAACAATGTGCCAGTATAGGACAAAATATAATTTTAGGATATAATGTCGCTAGAGGACGAAATGTCACATTAGGATGTAATGTCATAGGACAAAATGTCACAATGGGATGTAATGACAGTGGAGGACAAAAGATCACGATGGGAAGTAATGATAGTGGAGAACTAAATATCACGATAGGATGTAATGATAATGGAGGAGAAAATATCACGGTAGGATATAATGTCAGTGAAGGACAAAATATAATTTTAGGAAGGGATACCGGACAGAATGTCAATGAAGGCCAAAATATCATGATAGGATGTAATGACAGTGGAAGACAAAAGATCACGATGGGATGTAATTATAGTGGAGGAAAAAATATCACGGTAGGATATAATGTCACTGGAGGATAAAATATAATTTTAGAAAGGGATGCCGGACATAATGTCACTGAACGACGGGAGGCCTACGTGAATCACGGTGACGTAGGGGGACAAAATGTACAAAAGAGATCGGATGACCGTGATCGACCAGATGTCCGTGATGGGGGAAATGTTAATTTTGATAGGAGAAATGTAAATGAGGCATTGAACGTCAATGAAGGACCAA
Organism: Oratosquilla oratoria; assembly: GCF_046742065.1. Lineage (NCBI taxonomy): Eukaryota > Metazoa > Arthropoda > Malacostraca > Stomatopoda > Squillidae > Oratosquilla > Oratosquilla oratoria. Next base: position 10,294,469 of record NC_134803.1, on the reverse strand, counting down.
ATAATAATATAGAGCAAGGTATAAATGAAAAATAAAATGATAATGTAAGACATGATATTGAAATTCAAAATGTGTCAAAAAGAAATAATCACGAGTTTCTTAAAACCATGTAATTTAAAGCTCGTGGTATTAGAAACAAATTTCAAGAAATACAGGCGTATGTCAAAAGCGAAAATCTCGATACGATAGGAATAACTGAGACATGGTTAAATGGTACAGAGTTCGAAGCTGAATTTAGTATTGCGGGATTTAAACACTTTCATCAGGATAGAAACCACAAGAAAGGTGGGGGTGTTCTATTGTACGTTAAAAACAATGTTCATGCTTGTGTTTTAGAGAAAGTGAAGCAGGATGCATATGATATTTTGTGGGTTGAGTTAACCCAAACAAATGGACAAAAAATGAATATAGGTGTAATATATAGGCCAAAGACATTATCATTAGCAGACGACAAACTGTTATTTCAAGAACTGTCTAGTTTCTGCAACCGGGATTTATTGATAATGGGTGATTTCAATTTTACTGACATTGATTGGATGACCCTTGAGCATGGCCATATAGGTAGTCGCTTGTTTGATTTTCTTGGTGACAATTACTTAATTCAGCATGTAAAAGAGCCCACAAGATATGGAAACTTACTCGATCTTTTGATCACTAGCCGCGAAAGCATGGTAACTGATGTAGAAGTCGGTGAATCTGTTGCAAATAGCGATCACAACCTAGTTAGATTCAAACTCCTAAACAATTTTAGAATAGATACTTGTGTTTCTAAAATACCCGATTTCAGTAAAGCTCAGTTCATAGAACTACGGCAGGAGCTTCAGCTTACAGATTGGGAGGCAAAATTAAACGAAAGACCAGTAGATCAGATGTGGGAAATATTTCAAAATACGCTCACTAAGATGATTCAAACTTACATTCCTTTTAAGGACAGACGTCCCCCAAATCAGGCTCGCCCAAAGTAGCTCGACAAAGAAACTGAAAAAAGTATTGCTAAAAAGAGACAGGCTTACAAGAAATATAAGTGCTCGGGTGCATCTAATGAGTATGAAAATTATGTATCAATACAGAGAGATTTAATAAAGACAATAAGAAAAAGAAAACGACAATACGAAATGAACATCGCTGAGAAATCCAAAGAGAATCCCAAAGAATTCTAAAGTTACATTATAGATAAAAAGGTTGTTAGGAATCACATTGGTCCACTATTATCTGCTGACGGTCAACTTGAATATTCAAATGAAGGAATGTGTAATATCTTAAACAATTATTTTAGCTCGGTATTCGTAAACGAAACACCTCAAGGTGAATTCCAAACTGAAACCTGTGAAAAGTCTGGGGTAAACTTACTCACTACGGTAAATATAACAAAAGAAAAAATTAAAAGGTATATAGACAAACTCAAAGTTAATAAAACACCAGGGCCTGACGGTTGGCATCCAAGAATCTTAAAGGAAATGAAAAATGAGATTGTTGTTCCATTAGAAATTATTTTCAAGAAATCCATCATATCCGGAGATGTCCCAAGAGAATGGAAGCTAGCTAACGTTACTCCCATATTCAAAAAAGGTGACAAAAAGAAACCAAATAACTATAGGCCTATAAGTTTGACTTCAATCGTAGGAAAAATAATGGAAACTATCATCAGAGATGCTATCGAACATCATTTAGAAAGTAACCGTTTGATAAATGATAGCCAGCATGGTTTCAGACGGAAACGTTCTTGCGTGACTAACTTACTCGAATTCTACAACACAGTTATCTCCAATTATGACAAAAGAAACAATATAGATTTAGTATATCTAGACTTTGCAAAAGCTTTTGATACCGTCCCACACGAAAGACTACTTACTAAATTAGCTTTGTATGGAATAAGTGGTAGCCTATTAGGTTGGACTAGTAATTGGTTGAATGGTCGAAAACAGAGAGTTGTTTTAAATGGAAAAACTTCTGGATGGAAAAGTGTTGCAAGTGGAGTTCCTCATGGTTCCGTTCTTGGGCCACTTCTATTCATAGTATATATAAATGATATAGACCATGGACTAAAATCTACTGTTTCCAAATTTGCTGATGATACAAAACTGTGCGGAGTGGCAAATGATCATTCAAACCAATTAGATATTCAAGAAGATTTAGATAAATTACAGCAATGGTCTGAAAAGTGGCTAATGAAATTTAACACAAGTAAATGCAAGGTAATGCACATAGGTAAAAATAACAGTAGGTACGATTACAAGTTATTTGGAAATTAGTTAACAAAAGTGGATAGTTAAAAAGATCTCGGCGTAATTATCAGTAACGACCTCAAATCATCCAAGCAGTGTATTTCAGCCTCTGAGAAAGCAAATAAGATTCTAGGACTGATTGCGCGATCTTTTGATTTCAAAAGTCCATCACTCATTAACAAGCTATATAAATCGTTAGTTCGTCCACATTTGGAATATGCTGTTTCCGTATGGTCACCGAATCTCATTAAAGACATTGACAGACTGGAAAAAGTACAACGGCGAGCCACAAAACTGATTCCAAATATCAAAAATAAATCATACGAAAATCGACTAAAACATATGAATCTGTTTTCCCTAAAAAAGCGTAGACTCAGAGGTGACTTGATACAGGTCTTTAAAATTCTAAAGGGAATTGACAACATCAAAAATGACAAAATTTTTACATTGAATGAGAATCAGACAAGAAACAATGGTCTCAAACTGTTCGGAAATAGATTCAATTTGGAAGTAGGTAGAAACAACTTTGCCAACCGTGTAGTTAATGAATGGAATAAACTTCCTGCACAGGTAGTGCAATGTAGTTCAGTTCGAAGCTTTAAGAATCATTTAGATAAATACCTAAGTAAGATGCTGTAATGATTATGATTTATCTTATATTATTTGTTTTTGTTTTGTTATCATTTGTCTGTCTGATTTTCATTTATTATTAGTTATGTGTCAATTTATCATTATTTACTATTTACCTGTTTGTTTATCATTTAACTCTACCTATGCATTTATTTATGTATCTTATTTGTTATTTACATTATCATAGTTTTTTATTTTTTATCATTATTATGATTTGTTCGCATCCGACCTTGATATGGACCAAAAGGTCTCCTGTCGGCATGCTCCGCCTCTGTAGTCCTTTGTAATCCTTTATATATATATACATATATATATATATATATATATATATATATATGTGTGTGTGTGTGTGTGTGTGTGTGAGTGTGTGTGTGTGTGTGTGTGTGTGTGTGTGTGTGTGTGTGTGTGTGTGTGTGTGTGTGTGTGTGTGTGTGTGTGTGTGTGTGTGTGTGTGTGTGTGCATCACATAACTTTTATCCCACTGTCGGAAAAAAGACACTGATGTCGAAAGTTCTGTATACTTCGATCACTAACTGTGATCCTCTTCAGCAGATTGAGTACATAGTAGACATATACATATATACATTTTTTGTATATATGTATATGTCTTCTACTATGTACTCATTCTACTGAAGAGGATCACAGTTAGTGATCGAAATATACAGAACTTTCGAAAATAGTGTCTTCTTTTCCGAAGGTGGGATAAAAGTTTATTTGACTAATGTGCTACGTCATTACTTTACTGTGATATATGTATAAATATATATATATATATATATATATATATATATGTATATATATATATATATGGCGGTTGCTCCGCAGAACAGTGGTAACGTACAGAAAATCTCGTAGGCACGAGTTCCAATCCCGATGGAGCAGTGATATATATATATATATATATATATATATATATATATATGTATGTATGTATGTATATATATATTGATATTTATATATACACATATGTATATATGTATATATATATATATATATATATATACATATATATATTACAGGTGAAAATGTAATCACACATTTGTTAATCACGTGAAAACCACTGTTGGATTAATAAAGACTGGAGACGGGGAATCTATATATTTCGATTGCAAA
>NC_134803.1:10275501-10283001 GCF_046742065.1 Oratosquilla oratoria | reverse complement strand
GATATGGCCAAATAAATTCAGCAGTGTTTCAACACGTTGATAAATTTAATCACCGGATGGACTGGGAGAAATCTGATCTCATTTACAAATCGGGGTGTGGGTTCAGAAGGAAAATGGTGGAATCAACATTAATTGATTATCTGCCCACGATGAATATTTCCAAGGGTCAATGGACCCCAGACATCATTTCAGGACTATTCATCACCAAAAATATTGTCAACAAGCTTCCTCCCCCTCCCCCTGACCCGACCTCGTGTCAGCCTCAGGTCAACTAGGGCTGGGGCAGTGATGTTCTGTATTTTCTCGTGTTCCCTTTCTTTTGTAAGAGGTTGCTACTTAAGATAGCCTCCTCCCTGTCACTTTGTACTACTGAAGAGGATTGCAGGTAGCAATCGAAATATATAGTTCCGCTTACGCAACTCTTTCTTTCGTCCGACTGTGGTGTTAGTTGTGATTTATAAATGTGTTACTACATTTCTCACCTGTGATATATGTATATATATATATAATGTGTCAAATCAGAAAGACAGCCATGCCTTTTCTCTGTCGTTGACATATATACAAATATACATATATCCATGCGGAAAACAATAAATGATAATGATAAATTATACCCAGCTCTCTTATATATATATATATATATATATATATATATATATACATAAGACAGAATGTGTGGGGAAGGGTAAATGAAGATGGGTTGGGAATAAATTTATTGTCCTAACGTTGCGATCACTTTGATCTTCAAAGATCACAAGCTTTATATTCATAGCGAGGGGGAACACGTCAAGCTATGAGTGGTTGGATGTGTGAGATTCTCCCTTAGGCTATCGATATAGAGAACTTGACACTTCCAACCACTCATAGCTTGATGCGCTCCCTCTCGCTACGAGTATATAACTTGTGATATCAATGTAATGCAATGTGATATCAATGTAATTCCAAACCATCTTCTTTTATTCTTCCCCACCTTTTTCTCTCGTACTTATTTTAGATAATTTATACTAGTTGGTGTATATATATATATATATATATATATTATATATACATATATATACATATATATATATACATACATATATGTATATATATATATAAATATATATGTATGTATATGTATATTATATATATATATATATACATATATATATGTATATATATATATATATATATGTAAGTATATGTATATTATATATATATATATATATATATATATATATATATATATATATATATATATACACTCGATTTGTCTCATGATTGGTATGGCCACAAACCCAAGCGTGAGACATTACCTCACAAATCCGAACACGAGACGAAAGCGCGGGCTTTGTGGCAAGTCATCCGCTTTTACAATAGATGGAAGTAATTTGTTAACTGCCAAGGTGGTTGTATGATCAGGTGACCATTGTCTTTTTGAAATGTTAAAATTAGGGAATTGTTTAATTAAGGAAGATTAAATGATTTTCCTTTTATAACTACATTTTGATTTGAATATTATTTTTGCCTCGTCCCAATTTATGCGGTGATTATTGTTGGCGACATGTTGGAATACCGCGGAGTTCTGTTGTGCGTATTTTACGGAGTTTTTTTTTTTTTTTTGTGTTCTTTTATTCTGGTTTTCAATTCTCTACCCTTTTGTCCCCAATATACTTCATCACATTCTGAGCAGGGTATTTTGTAAACTCCGAGGTTTATGTCTTCTGTTGGTCTGTGATGAACGTTGACTACTTTTCTGAATAAATTATTGGGGTAACTGAAAATTATATTTACGTTATGTTTTGGTAGCATTTGGGAAAAATCATTAATAAATTTGTTATAAGGAAGTTTTAGGCAGGACATAAAACCCCACGGAATGTTTTGGTATAGATATGTGGATGACATCTTCACGATTTGGGATGAAGAGTGGGGTTCCTTTAATGATCTGTTAAACAAACTCAACCACCTAACTGCTAACATTAAATTTAAAGTGGAATGGGAAGTGGACAATAGATTGCCATTTTTGGACATCTTAGTCATGAGACATCAGGATCATCTTTCTTTCACATTGTACAGAAAACCCACGCACACTGGGAGCTATGTACATTTCTATAGTATCCATCCTGATAATATCAAATATAGTGTTGCCTCGGGTCTTTTTCTAAGGGCACTAAGACTATGCAGCCCATCTCATTTGGATTCAGAAATTTCAACCATAAGAAATCAGTTAGGAAGATTAGGGTACCCAGACTAGTTTATAAACAAAGTCTTAAGTAAGGCCAAAACCAGTTACTATAAATACACTTCCCACCCATCTCAGCATCATAAATGGAACAAAAATTGCCTAAAACTTCCTTATTACAAATTTGTCAATGATTTTTCCCAAATGCTACCAAAACATAACGTAAATATAATTTTCAGTTACCCCAATAATTTATTCAGAAAAGTAGTCAACGTTCATCACAGACCAACAGACGACATAAACCTCGGAGTTTATAAAATACCCTGCTAAGAATGTGATGAAGCATATTGGGGACAAACGGGTAGAGAATTGAAAACAAGAATAAAAGAACACAAAAAAAAAAAAAACTCGGTAAAACACGCACAACAGAACTCCGCGGTATTCCAACATGTCGCCAACAATAATCACCGCATAAATTGGGACGAGGCAAAAATAATTTTCAAATCAAAATGTAGTTATAAAAGGAAAATCATCGAATTTTCCTTAATCAAACAATTCCCTAATTTTAATATTTCAAAAGGACAATGGTCACCTAATCATATAACCACCTTGGCAGTTAACAAATTACTTCCATCTATTGTAAAAGTGGATGATTCCACAAAGCCCGCGCAGCAATATAGACGCCACCTGATATGTCATGCCCATGTTCCCTCACTCCACATCTCTCCTCTGTATATAAGATATGTGTTTTCTCTTGTCTTTGTATTCCGCTTGAAGAGGATCACAGTAAGTGATCGGAATATACGGAAATCGTTATTTCCTTTCTTTTCGTATATCCAATCAACAGTGGGGTTTTAGTATATATATATATATATATATATATATATATGTATGTATATATATATTATATATACATATATATATATATATATATATGTACATATGTATATGTTCATATACATATATATATATACATATATATATATCTCTATAGATATGTATATACAGTAGATATTTATATATATAAATATATATGTATATATATATACATATATATATATATATATACATATATATATATATATATATATATATATATATATACATACACACTGAATGGTTCCCAGTGATCAATTAATATATTTTTTTCAACCACAAATCACTTTTAATTCCATGCCATCGCAATCGAGACTGAGAGACGCTCGAAGGAGGCATCCGTTAGAAATTGAAACGTGGACGACCCGAGGATTCGAACCCAGCTACACCCGTAACAAAGTTACAGTGACGTAAACCAATACACTATCAAGAGATAGTGTATTGGTTTACGTCACTGTAACTTTGTTACGGGTTAGCTGGGTTCGAATCCTCGGCTCGTCCACGTTTCAATTTCCAACGGATACCTCCTTCGAGCGACTCTCAGTCTCGATTGCGATGGCATGGAAGGGGGAAAAAGCCTTGGTATATGTATGTATATATATATATATATATATATGTGTGTGTGTGTGTGTGTGTGTGTGTGTGTGTGTGTGTGTGTGTGTGTGTGTGTGTGTGTGTGTGTGTGTGTGTGTGTGTGTGTGTATAGAAATGTACCAGATCACAATAAAGGAGGTGAAGTTATGATCATTGATTCTAACAAGTTGTCTCGATTCTCTGTTCCAATTCATTGCCACTGGCGTGCTAATTACCCATTTGCTCAACAGACATCGTCTCACCTCTATTTGATCCTTTCCGGTGGAAGGGTCAACGACCACTGACGCAGCTATCGCTCTTCCCAGCAAAAGGTGCAGTATGAGCCAGAGCATGGTGCTCGCTGCAGCCGTGAACAGCTGCTGTGAAGGAGGAACGTTTCGATGCAGTCCTCAAAGGAAGACAAGCCGGAGCGCCGACCCGACTTTACTGGATCACCCCTGACTGAGGTGTTCCCGGGTGAGGAAGCCCTTATATAGCTTGCTTGCTGCCCTAAGGAATACCCCTCCAGTCATCCGGGACATTCCTCGATAGCGTGAATTGAGAGGTCAAATCAAAATCATGCCAAAGACCAAGTGTCATAACTGATTATGAAAAACATGGATGAAGCACTTAATGGAGTCTTCCTCAATGCATAGTCTTATACATAATCTAAGAATTGTCGCTCTAATACTGTATGAGACCATATAAATCACCTGACGAAGTAAAATGCACAAAGGATCTTTATTGTTGCGCTAGTTTGGTTTTCCTTGCGAAAAATTATCCTCGTATATCTACTGCCAAGGACCTATTCTGCTACAGACACGTCATTATACAACTGTGCGCACACAGGCACGTATACATATACACATACACACATACCGAGAGACAGCCTCATATATTGATCCCTTATGTTGTTATAGTAAGAAGAACACCAGGGTGTAATGTTGCAATATTCCAAAAGAGCCCGTGATGCTGTATGGCTCCTAGGTTGTCTTGCTTCTCAGTGGATCTAAATATATCAGTGAGCATTCCTATCCTCAAAGAAAGCTTTGTTCAGCTGCAGTACGTAGTTCCCCCTGTATCTTCCGCGTTTGATCGAAGCACGTAGTCGCTCAAGAGACTCTAAGATTCACTTTACTTCCCACTTCTTTTGATGGAATGTTGAGCCTTCCAAGTACCAACCAGGGTTTCTTTGTTTCATACTTCCTCTCCCCATCTTTTATTGAATCACCTTGAAAGGGACATTTTCCTACCTTTCCTTGTTTATATCCATATTCATTTAATCAAGAGTATTTAAGTATATCCTACACCCACACCCACACCCACACCCACACCCACACACACACACACACACACACACACACACACACACACATATATATATATATATATATATATATATATATATACATTTTCTATTAAAAATCACTGCATACTCTGCGTTGGTGATCATTTTTGTAGATGTAGGAGAGAAACACCTTGATGAGATAAAAAACAAAATGGAAGAACATTCTTGTCTACGCTTTACGGTGGAAAGGAGCGTCAACAATAAAATTCCTTTTCTAGACGTTTGGGTTGATGGTACAAAAGGCATTTTCACTACAACTGTCTATAGAAAACCAACTAATTCTGGAAGATGTCTAAACGGTTCTAGTGAATGTCCCTCCAAATATAAGATGAGCGTAATACGTGCCTATGTCACAAGAGCCTTTAAAATTTGTTCCAGTTGGCAACTACTACACCAAGAACTTGTTAGAGTCAAGCAAATTTTAACAAACAATGGCTTTGCAATGAGGGACATCGATAAGGAAATTAAAAGTAATATTATTTGGATGAGAAGAATAATAATGAATATATGAACTTACATTGGTTGGTTTACGATATACTTTAAATTTAAGGCTATTGTCATGACGTAGGATAGTGCAATCTAAGAAAGGTAAGGTACAATTTTTCTCAATTTCTAAAGTAAATTTAATAGAATCAACAAGGGTATTCAACTTAGTTAAAAAAAAAATGACAATAGCCTTAAATTTAAAGTATATCGTAAACCAACCAATGTAAGTTCATATATTCATTATTATTCTTCTCATCCAAATAATATTAAACGTACAGTATTTGCTTCAATGTATTTAAGAGCTTTTCGTATTTGTAGTCCTGAATTTATTGATGAAGAAATCAGAAATGTTTTTAACATTGGGCTAGAATTAAAATACCCTAAGCAATTCCTTGATATTGCTTACAATTTTGCAAGGAAATCATTTTTAACTCCTCAGCCTAAATCACCTTTCAATTATCATAATGTTTTAATTTTACCATTTCAAGAAAATTTGTTAAGTATCACAGAATTATTAAAAAGATTTAACGTAAAGGTAGTTTTTAAACATGATAGTACAGTAAAACATAAAATTATCAACAGTAGTATTGAAATCAAAAAAGGATGCATTTATAAAATTCATTGCAAAATGTGTAATCAATTTTACATAGGTCAAACTGCCAAACCCTTAAACATTAGAATTGAACAACACAAGAAAAATGTTAGGGATGGCAATCATTCTAGTGGTATATTCAAGCATATTGAATTAAATAATCATCCAGTTGATTGGGGTAATGCCCAGGCATTCTATTATACCAACAACATAATAGCAAGAAATTTAATAGAGTGCAGTTTGATTCATACCACTAGTAATCAAAATACCAACCTACATAAAGGCTTGTACAAACTTGATAATTTCATTTGTCAAGAAATTAGTAAGATAATATCAGGTAAAATGTAATCCAACGAATTGACTTAATGTCGCCTTATATAAGTAGTAGAAACAGTGACCCTTGGCGACTGTGACCTGATGTCGCCCGACCATCGTAAGATAATTGACAATGACCTTCCGCTCTCCTTGGCGACTGTGACCTGATGTCGCCCGACCATCGTAAGATAATTGACAATGACCTTCCGCTCTCCAGGGGGTAATTGGTCGCTACGCTTATTCAAACTGTCCTTGTCCCTTTGTATCATGTATATATTGTCTATGTATTCCTATCACTATGTACTTGTTGCACTGAAGATGTAATATACGAAAGCGCTCTGCTTCGTTAGTTTCTTTTTCCAAGTGGTCTACTTTGCATATGTATATATATATATATACAAACAAACATACACACACACACACACACACACACACACACACACACACACACACACATATATATATATATATATATATATAATATATATATATATATATATATATATATATAAATATATATATATATATATGTATATATATACATATGTATATATATATATATATACATACATATATATATACATATACATATATATACATATATATATATATATATATATACATATATATACATGTACCGAAGGCTCCTTCCCCCTTACACGGGAGGGGGGAGTAGCCAAAAAGAAAAAGAGATAGAAACCACTCCCACCCATTCCATTCCCTACATATACCACTCTCCTCCACCCTCCTCCCTCCCTCTTATCTTGACACCTCCTGGATGACGGGTCATCCCTGCATCCTGTCCACTGCCCTGGGTCAGAAGCAGTGTCGCAAGACTCAGCACATCTACAGCAAGGCCGCCTCATAAATTCGGCGATCCCCCTCTCCGTCCCCTCGTGCAGAAAAGGAGAAGACGGTGTGAAATCCCTTCGGGCTGCATTAATTTTTTTTCACATACATACTTCCTCACCCCCCCACTCCCCCTCATGCATCACAGCATCATCCATACACAACCTTTCTCCATTCACCCCTATCCTCTGTCCTCACCCGTCCTTCCTTTCACTCCATCCATCCATCCATCTCATCTTAGGACGCCCCCTCATATTCACTCCTTCCACACCTCTTTTACTAAACTTTCTTCACTCATTC
>NC_134803.1:10263001-10270501 GCF_046742065.1 Oratosquilla oratoria | reverse complement strand
GTTACAGAAACTCAAGCACTATCGTTAGGTATAAAATTCGGTGTCGGAATTCACAAAAAGAAATTTAGTGAATATCTGAACATAAACTATATATGGAAAATAGAAAATGTAGACAAAGGTTTTATTCAAGGTATTACCGCATGTTATCAAGCCTTGGCAAACAAGAACAAGTGTGTTATTCCAAAAAGATTTCTCAATGCTTTTATTTGCCTAAGTAAAGACAAAAATATTATAATCACAAGTGCAGATAAAGGAGGAGGCATGATAGTGATGAACCAACAAAACAAGATTTACTCAATGACAGTGAAACTTACGAGAAAAAACCTAATGGATACGCAAAAAATGAAGGCGAAAATTTCACAACAAAAGCGAGAAAAATATTAAAGAAATCAGAAAAAGGGAAAAAAATATTAAACCTACTTGAAGAAGCACCTTTACCACCAAGAATGCATGGCCTGCCTAAGATCCACAAAACAGGAATTCCTATGCGTCCCATTACTTCAGGAATCAATAGTGCACCTCATAAGTTAGCCAAATGTTTAGCTAAACCTTTATCCAATACTTTAGGAACTATTAGTGATGCACATCTACGAAATTCTTCGGATCTAATTAACAGATTAAAAGATTTAGATTTCAGTAACAAGAAACTAGCCAGCTACAATGTCACCTCTTTATATACTCGAGTATCAATAAATGGCGCTCTAAAAGCTACTGAACGAGTCGTAAATGATTTGAAAAATGAAGATCTACCCGTCCCCAAAAAAGATTATCTCGAATTAATCTCTCTTTGTGTAGGATTTGGCGCTTTCCCTTTTAATAATATTGAATACAGACAACATTCTGACCTCGCCATGGAAATACTCGAAACAGATATAAATAGATGGATGAAGTCCAAACAACTGAAACTAAATGAAAATAAGACTGATTGTGTAATTGTTGGAAAACAACATGATATCATGAGACTGAATATACCTCATTTGACAATTAATGATTCTGTATTGGAAGTAAAAGATGTTGTGAAGGACCTAGGAGTGATGGTGGATTACAACTTAAGTTTTAAGTGTCAGATAAATCAGATGGTGAGAGCAGCAGGCTATCACTTACGAAATATAACCTTTGTAAGAAAGTATCTTGACGAGAATATTACCAAAATGCTCGTTCATAATTATGTAATTAGTAAACTCGACTATTGTAATTGTTTGTACTATGGCCTCCCTAACTATCTACTGAGAAAGCTGCAACTTGTCATGAATAGAGCCGCAAGGTTAATTAAAGGGTTATCTTCACGTGAGATAATAACACCGACTTTAATTGACCTGCATTGGTTACCAATTAAGGCCAGACTTGTGTATAAAATATGTCTGATGGCCTATCAGGCATTAAATTCTGGTAGACCCAAATATATACGTGATCTCCTTGAGGACTTTCATATTGACTCATATGTTGTTAAGACACAGTGTGATGCCACATAGATTACATGAGCCACGGTATAATCTGGAAATTGGATTTAGAGCCTTTGAAAATTGTGCTCAAGACTCTATAACAAATTACCTTTAAATCTTAAGATGGCCGAAAATGTTGAAATATTCAAGAAAAGACTGAAGACATACTTGTTTACTGAGTGTTATGATCTGGATGATATGACTATGAAGCAAGAATACAAGTGTTAGTTTGTATGAGGGCGGCTGTAATGAGCGCCGCGTAAGCGGCGGAATACGGCCGAGAAACTCCAACTACGTAAGAACGTAAGAAGAATACATGACACTAATGGGTAGGAATAGTAAATGGTTTAGGCATGTTGATGATATACTTATAATTGTGCCTAATGATACATATATTAACGACAAACTCAGGAGATTAAACAGTGTAAATGAAAATATACAATTTACTGCAGAAAATGAAAATAACGGAAAATTACCTTTCTTAGACACAATTATCCATAGAATAGATAAAAATGTGAAATTTTCAGTATACCGGAAACCCACCAATAAAGAAGACTACATACACTTCTATTCAGGACATAATGACAGAACTAAAACAGGTATTATAATAGGTTTCTTCCTCAGAGCATTTCGTATATGCAGTAAAGAATTTCTAGATCTTGAATTACAACATATCACAGAGACTTTCATCAAATTCAAATATCCAAAAGGTCTCTTATGTAGACTGAAAAAGAAAGCCAAAGAAATAATTAACAGAAATAAAAATAAAAATGAAAATTATAATAAATGTAATGATGAAACCAGATATATTACAGTACCAAACTCTAATATCAATTTACACCTAGACACTTTTCTCCTAAAAGCGGGCATTAAAATAGCCAGAACATCAGGTAACAAAGTAGGACATTTGGCCACGCTTAGCTACAATAATCCCACTAACGAAAACATCATCGTTTATAAAATCCCGTATAAAAGCTGTCTGTTAGGTTCACTGCTACAACACTTCAGTAAGTCACTTTTTCATCTGTAGGCCCCATGCCACTCTTGTAGTGTAATTTTTAGTCCAGTTCCATCAATCAGTTCGAAGGTGAATTAAACGTATTTTTTTCTCTTCTCTTCACTATCAGTTACACTTGGTTATTCAAGCTACACCAAGGGACTCCCACCTGGGATCCTCTTACATCCACCAAGCCAAGTCTGCTCCGACGTCACGATTTAATTCAGCCAATAATTTTGAACGTTAAAAATAAGTGCCACCCTTTTAGGGCGTGACTTTACCTCCATGGACCCATGATTTTTCTCCTCCTCCACCCTTTTCTCCAATCAGAAAGACTGTTATACTGTCTCAAGCAATATTGTTTACGCAAGCAATTTGTCGCAAGCAGAACGAGCTCTGTGGTTACATTTTAGTCACATCAGCACCTTTGATCGCCGTTCCAACCCATGTTTACAATACAAGACGGTAAGCTAGAATAAGCAACTTAGCAACTTGCCGATGGCCATTGTATCATAACAACTGAATAAAATTTACATATCGTTTCACCTACCCCTCGATCTACATAAATGTCTACCTCTATCTACCGGCCTCTTACACTGTCCCTCTTCATATTTCGGTGAATCTGGTCGCGGACTTAATAAAAGGATTAATGAACATAAAAATGATGTATACTTCCCAGGTATGTAATTGTTATTGTTGTTTCGAGGAAATGTTATGTCATGTTACGTGTCTTCGTATTGTGCTGCTTTGGTTATGACCAAGTATGTGTCACCGTAAGGTATTGTTTTCTTTACTCTGTATTGTATGTATTTTTTTAAATGTAACTATTGTTTTCGTTTGTAATAATATTGATTTTTTTTTGCAATGTTGTTTGTTCAAGTGTCCACTGCGCATGCGCCTCTGCTACGTCACAGGTCGTGACGTAAGAATATTTCATTTGTATTTCCCGCGCAAACGGACCAAAAGACCGAATCCAATCAGAAAAGTAGCCGGATAACAATGTAGGCTCGTCAGGCTAGGTAAATCCCCCCCCCCCCCTTGTATTATCCAATGAGCTACGAGCTTATTGCCTCGTCACGCAACGGTGAACGAGTCTATACGATTGTCCAGACCCTGCTTAGACCTATTACACGGGTCAGATTAAAAAATGACTGCCATCACTCAGGTTGGTACCTTTTTCCCTTGATATCGCAGTGAGCCAGATTAACTAGGACTTAGGCCGTGTATTATTGGTGGTAAAGGTGCTTCTTCAAGTAGGATTAATAGTTTTTTTCCCTCTCTCTGAAAGGGAAAAATATTAAAGAAATCAGAAAAAGGGAAAAAACTATTAAACCTACTTGAAGAAGCACCTTTACCACCAAGAATGCACGGCCTGCTTAAGATCCACAAAACAGGAATTCCTATGCGCCCCATTACTTCAGGAATTAATAGTGCACCTCATAAGTTAGCCAAATGTTTAGCTAAACCTTTATCCAATACTTTAGGAACTATTAGTGATGCACATCTACGAAATTCTTCGGATCTAATTAACAAATTAAAAAATTTAGATTTTGATAAGAAACTAGCCAGCTACGATGTCACCTCTTTATATATTCGAGTATCAATAAAAGGCGCTCTAAATGCTGTTGAACGAGTCGTAAATAATTTGAAAAATGAAGATCTACCCGTCCCCAAAAAAGATTACCTCGAATTAATTTCTCTTTGTGTAGGATTTGGCGCTTTCACTTTTAATAACATTGAATACAGACAACATTCTGGCCTCGCCATGGGTAGTCCCCTTTCTGCAGTGTTAGCAAAATTATACATGGAAATACTCGAAACAGAAGAATACATGACAATAATGGGTAGGAATAGTAAATGGTTTAGGTATGTTGATGACATACTCGTAATTGTACCTAAGGATACAGACATTAACAACAAACTCAGGAGATTAAACAGTGTAAATGAAAATATGCAATTTACTGCAGAAAATGAAAATAACGGAAAATTACCTTTCTTAGACACAATTATCCATAGAATAGATAAAAATGTGTAATTTTCAGTATACCGGAAACCCACCAATAAAGAAGACCATATACACTTCTACTCAGGACATAATGACAGAACTAAAACAGGTATTATAATAGGTTTCTTCCTCAGAGCATTTCGTATATGCAGTAAAGAATTTCTAGATCTTGAATTACAACATATTACTGAGACTTTCATCAAACTCAAATATCCAAAAAGTCTCTTATGTAGGTTGAAAAAGAAAGCCAAAGAAATAATTAACAAAAATAAAGATGTAAATAAGAATGATAATAAATGTAATAATAAAACCAGATATATTACAGTACCAAACTCTAAATTCAATTCATACTTAGACACTTTTCTCCCAAAAGCGGGCATTAGAATAGCCAGGATGTCAGGTAACAAAGTAGGACATTTGGTAACACGAAGATACAATAATCCCACTAACGAAAACAGCGTTGTTAATAAAATCCCGTGTAAAAGCTGTCCCTCTTAATATTTTGGTGAATCTGGTCGCGGATTTAATAAAAGGATAAATGAACATAAAAATGACGTAAAAGCCCATAGGACATCTAACTCCATAGTAATGCATGTGGATAAGCATGGCCACCTTCCAGACTGGAACAACGCAACCGTATTAAATAAAGGATCATCCAAGAAACTAAGAAAGACAATTGAGGCAGCATATATCAACACTAATAACAACATTAATCATAGAGAAGGTTTTATATGTTTAGCAAAAGCCACAAGCTTATTAATAATAAAAGAATACGCAAATAAGATAACAAGCTCTCCGAAGCGTCCCATAAGATGACCCGTCCATGTATAAAATATCCTGTTACGTTTGAGTTGTTAGCTTTGTGATCAAAACCCTGCTGGTCGAAACGTTAAAGCGTGAAACTCTCCCATTACTCCTCGTCTGCTGCTTCCACCTTCAGTCTTATATATGCATATACATACATATATATATATATATATATATATATATATATATATGCATATACATACATATATATATATATATATATATATATATATATATATACATATATATAATGTACATTGCATTGCAGCAGCATCCATACACACACCATTCTCCATTCACCCCTATCTTCTGTCTTCTCCCGTCCTTCCTCAACAGACATTCCCTTCTTTCCTAATGCCCCTTTTACCCAGTCCATCCATCTCATCCTTGGTCGCCCCATTATGTTCACTTCTTCCACCTCTGTCTCCCACGCCTCTTTTACTAATTTTTCTTCACTCGTTCTTTTCATGTGTCCAAACCGTCACAATACTGTTTCATCAACCCTATCTCCCAACTCACTTTCCACCCCCCGTTCTTTTCCTCCCCTCCTCGTTTCTCACGCTATCCAACTTAGTATCCCTTATGCTGTTCAGACACCTCATCTCGAACACATTCAAACTCCTCCTCTCCTCTTCTCTTATGTTCCACGTTTCGGCTCCATACAGTACAGTCGACACAATCACTCCTTCATACAATCTCCTCTTAGCATCCATTCCCAAATGTATTTCTCATTACATTTTAATACACCAAGGCATTTACTTGCTTCTCTCAATCTACATGCTATTTCAACCTCCATCCCTCCCTTTCCAGCCACATTCGCACCCAAGTATCTAAAACTATGCACTTCCTCTTGTCTCTCTCCCTTAATACTCACTTCCAGTCTGCTGCCACATTCTCCCCTTTTACATCTCATCACCTAACATTTACCCACATTTATCTTCAACTTCCTTCTTTCGCACACCTTCCTAAACTGTAATGATACATGGACTCAGAAATTTGCCTTACGAAGAGAGACTTAGACACCTTAACTTACACTCTCTGGAAAGACTCAGAGTGCGGGGTGATCTAATAGAAGTGTTCAAGTGGATCAAAGGTTATAACAAGGGTGATGTAAACAAGGTCATCATAATAAAACAACAGGGCAGGACTCGCAGTAATGGGTATAAACTGGACAAATTTAGATTTAAGAAGGAAATAGGCAAAGGCAAGAATTGGTTTACTAATAGGGTGGTCGATGAATGGAATAAACTTGTAACCATGTAGTAAGCGCTGAAACTATCAGTTGTTATAAAAAACGATTAGACAACTTTATGGATGGGGATGACAGGTGGTGATGGATACGGAGCTGCCTAATGTAGGCCTTATGGTCTCTTGCAGTCTCCTTTATTCTTATGTTCTTATGTTGCTCTCCTCTCTCCTCCTCCCTCCTCCTTCATCCTCCTCCCTCCTCCTCCCTCCTCCTCCTCCCTCCTCCTCCCTCCTCCTCCGCCCTCCTCCTCCCTACTCCTCCCTCCTCCCTCCTCCCTCCTCCCTCCTCCCTCCTCCCTCCTCCCTCCTCCCTCCTCCCTCCTCCCTCCTCCCTCTTACCTCCTTCCTCCTCTCTCTTCCTCCCTCCTCCCTCCTACCTCCTTCCTCCCTCCTCCCTCCTCCCTCCTCCCTCCTCCCTCCTCACTCTTCCCACCTCCTTCCTCCCTCCTCCTCCGTCCTCCCTCCTCCTCCATCCTCCATCCTTCTTTCTCCTCCTCTTTCCTCCTCTCTCCTCCTCCCTCCTCACTCTTCCCACATCCTTCCTCCCTCCTCCTCCGTCCTCCCTCCTCCTCCATCCTCCATCCTTCTTTCTCTTCCTCTTTCCTCCTCTCTCCTCCTCCCTCCTCTTCCCTCCTTCCTCCTCCTTTCTCCTCCTTCCTCCTTCCTCTTCCTCCTCCTCCCTCCTCCCTCTTCCTCGTCCCTCCTCGTCCCTCCTCCTCCCTCCTCCCTCCTCCCACCTCGTTCTCCCTCCTACCTCCTCCTCCCTCCTCCTATCTCCTCCTCCCTCCTCCTACCTCCTCCATCCTCCTCTCTCCTCCTACCTCCTCCTCCCTCCACCCTCCTCCTCCCTGCTCTCTCCTCCCTCCTCCTTCCTCCTCCTCTCTCTCCTCTCTTCCCTCCTCCTCTCTCCTCCTCCCTCCTCCCCTCTCTTCCCTCCTCCTCTCTCCTCCTCCCTCCTCCTTTCTACTCCTCCTCCTCCCTCCTCCCTCCTCCTCCTCCCT
>NC_134803.1:10243001-10258001 GCF_046742065.1 Oratosquilla oratoria | reverse complement strand
AACATAAGACGAATAATGGGCTTGTCGGTGTATTTTTGTTGTATGCTATTGTACCCATACACCAAATCCTTTGCGGTCTTTTTCAATGTGTCCATTCAGATCACCCATGATAATTACATTTTTCTGGAGGGATTCATAGAATACTTCTCTTTTTTTTCTGCAGGTAGACCTTGCTGCGGTGCGTAGACTTTTATGAAATTTAAATTGATTTAATTTGTCAGTAAGCCAAAATACTCTCGTTTTTCTGCTCCAATCTCGTGATTGTTTGTGCTAATTCGCCATGTGATAATGCTCCCACTCCATGTTTGGTGTTTGCTCTTCCATTATATACTAAATGATAGTTATCATGCAAAACCCTTCTGACTTTTCTTGCAAGTCTTGTTTCACATAAAGCAAGTGTGCTGACTTTCTTTTCCTTTATCAGTAAAATCAGTTCCTCCTTTCCTCTAAGTGTTCCTACATTTAATGTAGCCACTGGCAAAAAAGTTCCTGAGGAAGGTTCTAGAATTATTCAATAGTCAGGGTCCATTTCCTTGCGGTCGTTGATCAAGGTTGACGTCAGAGTTCCGAGGCAAATCGTGAGTTTCTTAAGCACTATTTGCCGGCTTACTAGGCCTATTCCAAACCATTCGAGACTGTTAATTGGTAGCACGACCGTGGTGTCCACTCCCTTTTGGTTGCAAGTCCAGGTTCACATGATGAGGGTCTCCGCCGGTCGATGTCCGCCATGGATGTTGCACTCCTCCAGGTCGCAAGCCACGGCCAGGAGTCATCAGGGCTTCAGGAACCCCGCTCTCCACGTCGATGATGGATCCAAAGGAACAGCAGGGTTGTTGCAATTTGTCACAAGTGCCGTCGCAGAAGTTGCCGGAGAGATGTTGTTATGCAAATCCAAGTAAAGACGCCAGTAGGAATAAACCGTCGGACTTAAGCAGTCTCTTGTCCAATCGAGTGCAAATCCTTGCACTAAGCAACACTCAACTGATGATGCTTCAACTATGGGTCGAGGTTGTCCTTGGAGCTCTTCGCCTCTCGACTCTGAGGCAGTCTCGACTTGAAGAACCGATATGATTTATCTATTCAGTTACATTATTATTTTTTTTATTCTATTTTGTTGTTTAGTTTAATTTCGTTTCGTTTCATTTCATTTCGTCTCGTTGCATTTAGTTTTATTTCGTTATATTTCGTTTCGTTTCATTTAATTTTGTTTCATTTCATTTTGTCTCGTTTCGTTTAGTTTCATTTCGTTTCGTTTAGTTTCGTTTAGTTTTCCAACAATGGCCTTGTGCTCGAGTTCTGTTTTTTTTTTT
Source organism: Oratosquilla oratoria (assembly GCF_046742065.1). NCBI lineage: Eukaryota > Metazoa > Arthropoda > Malacostraca > Stomatopoda > Squillidae > Oratosquilla > Oratosquilla oratoria. The sequence continues at coordinate 10,256,691 of NC_134803.1, read as the reverse complement.
TTTTTTTTTTTCCGGAGAACTTTTCGGGCTCTGGGTCTCAGCGCTGGAGAAGATCCTCTCAAAGGGTTCTTCTTCTTCTCTTTTCGTTTTTATTTTCTATTTTATTTGTTTATTTTATTTTTCCTTTCTTCTTTTTTTGTCTTTGTGCCCCCTGGAGGTAGAGACTTCCAGGACCTTGGTCTTCGTAGCCTACCGCCACTGCGAGTTAAGGTGTCGGTCACGGGGATCCCTCGTAGCGATAACATTCGCTTGGCTCGACGACTCGGGTCCTCGAGGTCCGCTTCCCGAACTCCCCGAGGTAGGATCCTCTTCGGAGGTCGTGCGCGGCTGCCCAGTTCGCGCGACACAGATGATGCAACGTGCGGGCTGATGTGTGGCGATGAATTTGGGCACCGCTCTCGGTGTTTTTTGTTTTTGTTTTTGTTTTTCTATTTAATTTTCTTTTTCTTTTTCTTTTTTTCTTTTTTTTTTCTTTTTCTTTGACATGATATGTACACGCGCACGCGCACACATATACAAGGACACTCACACACACATACTCCCTCCTCCTTCCTCCTCCCTCCTTCCTCCTCCCTCCTCCTTCCTCCTCCCTCCTCCTTCCTCCTCCCTCCTCCTCTTCTCTCCTCCTCTTCCCTCCTCCTCTCTCCTCCTCCCTCTTCCCTTCTCCTTCTCCCTCCTCCCTCTCCCTCCTCCCTCCTCCCTACTCCCTCCTCCCTCCTCCTTCCTCCTCCTCTTTCCTCTCTCCTCCTTCCTCCCTCCTCCCTCCTCCCTCCTCCTCCTCCCTCCTCCTCCCCCCTCCTCCTCCCCCTCCTCCTCCTCCCTCCTCCTCCTCCCTCCTCCTCCCTCCTCCTCCTCCTCTTTCCTCTCTCCTCCCTCCTCCTTCCTCCTCCCTCCTCCTCCCTCCTCCTCCCTCCTCCTCCACACTCCACCTCCCTCCTCCTCCCTCCTCTTTCTCCCTCCTCCTTCTCCCTCCTCCCTCCTCCCTCCTCCTCCCTCCTCCTCTTCTCTCCTCCCTCCCTCCTCCCTCCCTCCTCTCTCCTCCTCCTTCCTCCCTCCTCTCTCCTCCTCCTTCCTCCCTCCTCCCTCCTCTCTCCCTCCCTCCTCGCTTTTCCTCCCTACTCCATCCTCCTCGTACTCCACCCTCATCCCTCCTCCTCCCTCCACCTCCCTCCTCGTCCCTCCTCCTTCCTTCCTCTCCCTCCTCCTCCTCCCTCCTCCCTCCTCCTTCCTCCCTCTCCCTCCTCCTCCATCGTCCTCCCTCCTTTCTCCTCTCTCCTTCTCCCTCCTCTTTTCTCCCTCCTCCTCCTCCCTCCTCACTTCTCCTCCCTCCTCCTCCCTCCTCCTCCCTACTCCTCCTCCTCCCTCCTACCTCCTCCCTCCTCCCTCTTCCCTCCTCCTCCCTCCTCCTCCCTCCTCCTCCCTCCTCCCTTTTCCTCCCTCCTCCTCCCCCCTCCCTCCTCCTCCATCCTCCTTTCTCCTCCCTCCTCCTCCCTCCTCCCTGCTTCCTCCTCCCCCTTTCTCCTCCCTCCTACCTCCTCCCTCCTACCTCCTCCCTCCTCCGTCTTCCCCCCTCCTCCCTCCTCCTCCCACTTCCCTCTTCCTCCCTCCTCCTACCCCCTCCCTCGTCCTCCATCCTCCTTTCTCCTCCCTCCTCCTTCCTCCTCCCTCCTTCCTCCTCCTCCCTCCTTCCTCCTCCTCCCTCCTCACTATCCTCCTCCCTCCTCCTCCCTTCCTCCTATCTCCTCCCTCCTCCCTCCTCCTCCAACCTGCCTTCTCCTCCCTTCTCCCTCCCTCCTCCCTCCTCCCCCTCCACCTCCATACTCCCTCCTCCTCCCTCCTCCTCCCTCCATCTCTCTCCTCCTCCCTCCTTCTCCCTACTCCTTCCTTCTACCTCCTCCTCCCTCCTCCCTCCTCCCTCCTCCCTTCTTCCTCTTCCCTTCTCCTCCTCTCCTCCCTCCTACCCCCTCCTTCTCCCTCATCCCTCCTCCTCCCTCCACCTCCCTCCTCCTCCCTCCTCCTTCCTTCCTCTCCCTCCCCCTCCTCCCTCCTCCCTCCTCCTTCCTCCCTCTCCCTCCTCCTCCATCGTCCTCCCTCCTTTCTCCTCTCTCCTCCTCCCTCCTCTTTTCTCCCTCCTCCTCCTCCCTCCTCCCTCCTCCTCCCTCCTCCTCCCTCCTCCTCCCTCCTCCTCCCTCCTTCCTCCTCCCTCCTCCTCCCTCTTCCCTTCTCCCTCCTCCCTCCTCTTCCTTCCTCCCTCCTCCTTCCTCCTGCCTCCTCCTCCCTCCTCCCTCCTCCCTCTTCCCTTCTCCCTCATCCTCTCTCCCTCCTCCCACCTCCTCCTACCTCCTCCCTCCTCCCTCCTTCTCTCTCCTCCCTCCTCCTCCCTCCTCCTCCTCCCTTCTTCTCCTCCTTCCTCCTCCTCCCTCCTACCTCCTCCTCCCTCTTCCTCCCTCCTCCTCCCCTTCCTTCCTCCTCCTACCGCCTCCGTCCCTCTCCGGCCCCTCTCCTCCCTCTTCTTCCCTCCTTCCCCTTCTCTTTCCTCATCCCTCATCCTCTTTTTCTTTTTCTCTTTTCTTTTTCTTTATCTTTTTCTTTTTCTTTTTCTTTTTCTTTTTCTTTTTCTTTTTCTTTTTCTTTTTTCTTTTCTTTTTCTTTTTCTTTTTCTTATCTAAATTTAAATATCAGCTAGCAACAGCAGCAAGGGGGGGGGGAGAGAAAATACAATGTGGATGGGAGATCTCACCTCCATCCACCTAACACAACACAAAATCATTCAGGCTTGCCAATTCATCACATGTAAAATCTCCACACCTCAACTTTATATTTTCATCAAAAATGACTCGTATCAACCAACATTCTATTGCATTTCTTTCATGTACTCTCTTTCCTTTGGCTAATATTCTTGCCTTCCACCAATTAATATCATGCTTTTATAATGCTTTGTCTTCAAATACCATTATCTCCAATTATTTCAACATTCAAAAAGGGCAACCTCTTCCTATTTTCTATTTCAGGAGTCAAGTTCATGTAGGGTACCAGTCAATCTACATTGATAAGGAAATCATCAATAGATAACTTATTAGGCCACAAGCACAAAACATCGTCTACATATCTCAACTAAAGCATTTTTTCATTTTTAATACTTCTTAAGAAATATTTTTCAAAATATTCCATGTACATCTTAGCTAAAACAGGTCAAAGACGATCCCCCATAGCCATCTCCAAGGTCTGTGTGTAATATTTTCTCTCAAAGACACAAGAAGAATGATTTACATACAAACTTGTTATTTTTACCTTTTTTTTTTTTTTTTTTTTTACAAGGGATACCATCAATAGTTACCTAGAATATTTGAGAAAAAGGTTAAAAAAAATCTTGGATATTATACGTAACGGATGCTACAGTTAAAATAAGTGTGACGTCATAGGTGTTTCACGTCATTTAAGTGTGACGTCATATGGTACACGTTCTTTGATTTGATAAAGTCCGTCAACAACTTAAAGGAATCGTGCTCAGAGGAACAACGGATGTATATATGTGTATGTTTGTATGTATATATGCATGTATATATGCATATATGTATATATGTGTATGTTTGTATGTATATATGCATGTATATATGCATATATGTATGTATGTATGTGTGTATGTATGTATGCATGCATATATGTATGTTTGTATGTATGTATGTACGTATGTATGTACGTATGTATGTACGTATGTATGTACGTATTTATGTATGTATATATGTATGTATGTATGTATGTATGTATGTATGTATGTATGTATGTATGTACGTATGTACGTATGTATGTATGTATGTATGTATGTATGTATGTATGTATGTATGTATGTATGTATGTATGTATGTATGGATGTATGTATGTATGTATGTATGTATGCATGCATGGAAAATGTTTAACAGCTTTGGCGGAGGTTTGCACTTTCCGAGTGCTTCTCAATTTTATTATGTTTTTTTCTATTCTATTTTTGTCTGTCTCCTCCCGACAATTTCCCATACACTCCCTGTTTTGTAATAGACTGATATAATCAGGATAGCATGCATCACATCGAACAGACTTGACTTTTATATATATATTTCTGTCGCCAAGCATTTTTTTTTTTTTTTTAGCTGAGGGTAAACCTGACTCCAAAGGGATAAAAACCCATCTCCATGCATCCTTTGAGTAAGTGATTTTATTCACACAAGAGAAAGATTATTGAGGATTTTGATTGGTCAATAGCCTGCCTTGGGGATGAGACGTAGGGTCATCATGGATAGTGTTGATGTCAACAAAAATTATGTGAAGAAAATATATGTACAACGAAGACCACTGACTTCGGGAAGTAAAACGTCACCCATTCTTCTCTTGTTGATCGTTCACTTTATTATCAAAACCCGCAATATTAATTGTTATCGTTATCGTCTGGTTTGATTTCGATCTATATCTCGTAGCGCTGTTATGTTTGGCATATATGGTCGTATCTAAAATCTAGTGCTATTTTGTGATTTATGTGATTTTTTGTTGTTGTTGTTTCTTGCTATTTCAAAATGAAACACAAGTTTCACCTATATCTGTTTATTTTGGGTTTTGGATCAGTTGCTATGCCAGAATGTTTAAACAGAGAATATTAACCTTCACTTTTTTTTGAGGGGGAGGGATCTGCTCTTTGCAGACCTCTGAATGATACTGTGAAAGGTCACGAGTCTTCTCACGCCATTTTCATTCTTGAACAAAAGATTGATCGTCTCCATACGGGAAGAGGAAGAGGAGGATAGGCAGATAAAGAGGAGAACAAGAAAAGGAAGATCAGTATGTGAACAGAAATGGAAACACGGTTCAAGGGGAATGAGAAGGGAAAGAGGATAGGAAAAAGGATAGAGGAATGTCAAGAGGAAGGGAAGGGTACAAAAAGGAAAAGAAGGATAGTAGTAGGAAGAGGAGGATGAGAAAACGAAAAAAAAATCAACATGAATATGTGGAGAAATAATTGATTTCACATATAGCTCATGAGTAGCAAAACAGGCTTAATATGGAACAAATTCATAGCAAGCTTGAAATTGTAGGATATCTTCAGATAATTGGCCACAATAACATACTAGAAGTTCCCAGTGATCCCCTTTATGCTTAGCCGTAAATTCAAAATGGCGCCCAAAATGGCCACCTCTTTGGGATTCCCATATTACAAGCTTCAGGCATGGTAGACTAGCAAACAAAATGTCAAAATATATGTTTCTAAACACGAGAAATTCAATAAAACTATGAAATTTAAGATTAAACAACAATTTTATGTGGGAGCACGATTGCAAGAGGATTCCCGTATGAGTTGGACAAACAATATTTACTTATTATTTCCAAAAAACTACCTGTTTTGGCAAAATTATATAAATACTTCGTCAATAAATATTGGTTTTTGATCCATTGTATGTGAATCCTTATTAGAATATATCCATATGTAAGAAAATACTCTCATTTCTTAAGAATAACGTCAAATATTCATTAAGTTTCACTGGAAATGTATTAACTCTCAGTGTATTATAAAAATATAGAATTATCCATGAAAAGAGCCTTTATGTATTTCTCCTTGCACAAACAAAATGGTTTACTCTTATAATTACATAACTATTGATCCTTCAGCAATGTTTATATGAAAGAAGGGGGACTGTGCTTCACAAATATCTCCCCAGAATATGTAAATACTATAATCGCTCTGGCTTCCAAACCAACTGGGCCAGAGGATGTTGGGATACGTTGAGTATTTCATAAAGTTAATCTCGTTATTTTGGGGTAAAGAGTGTGGCTTCTAATATTGGTGAGGTCCAGATAATGTCAGTTCGGATAAGAGAATGACTGTTACTGCCATTATTGCATGTAAAACTGCAAAATAATACAATGTGGTAAGTATGTACAACCTCCAACTTGTGATACTCCAAAGTATGATTAGTAAAAGTATAAAAGTAGGATTACATTGTTCTTGTCTCTCCAGTTCCCTCTTAGTCCGGCCTACTTGTTGCTGGGATCATGTCTCAAAGATCTGGTCATGACCCGACATGCAACCTTTCCTCTCAGTTCTCTGGTTCTGGTAGAACTCGATGTTCTTGTCTTTCTCCTCTCTGGATAAAAGTCTGTTGCTCTCTATATCCTGGACACCATCGGGAGCTCTTATGTCGAACAGACTGTCCAACTCCAAGACAAATGCACTCCTCTTTCCTTCAGGGTCCCTTGCTTTTCTTTTGCTATTCGTCAGTGCTCTGTGTTTGTCATGTAGTTTCACGAAGAGCTTCATGCAGTTCTGTCTGGTCATCGTGTTGATCCTAGCCATCTGCCAGATATGGATGATAGATTCACCCGTTTCATATGCGTGGTCTTAAGTCATAGGTCTCCCTGCGTTTTCTGGTAAACTTTGGAGATAAAGAAAGTAGTGGTCTGTTGGTTGGAAGCTGGTAATCACTGATGCAAGATGAAGGGTATCCAACCAGGAAGACTCCAGTGAGAGATCTGGTGGACGGCCGACTTGATGCTTGGTTGTGGACTGCAGGTGGACGTTCTGAAACATCAACTGTACGTCCTCGTAGCTCCTTGCTTAATGCCATTGTGAAGTATCTTGTGAATATTTTTCTGAATTTGGATCGAGTTTCTGTGCTGGTCTTGCTTTTGTGCTGCTCACTATTGCCCAACATCATTAACAGGTTTCTGTAAATATGAAATATGAAATTAAATGCTGAAATTATGTACGAGTTTTGGTCTAAATTCACTTAAAATCCAAACATCCATAAAAAACTATGTCTCAAGGTTAGCATAAGTCAGAATTTTCAACAATTTCATATATTTTAAAATTCAGGAGGAATTTATAGATTCTAACGATTGCTATATGTAGGGTAGATTCTGTTCCATCATATGATACCTAATTTGTGGCTCTATCTTGGATAAATAAAAAGTATACCACAAAATATGCTTAGAAATGCCTCGAAATTGGCCCTTTTTGGTAAGCTATCAAAAAACTTGAGCCTCCATTACGCAATGCTTCCATATATCCTTGATAAAAATGATGCACTTTTTAGCTTTTTCAAGTCAATTTTTTTTTTTTAACAGATTTATACAAGCCATTCTACCCATATCATGAAATGTATTGTGACCAATCAAGGTAGTGAAATTTAAGTCGGCATTGTCAAATACAAACTGAGTAAAACCATTTAAGCTATAAGAAGGTTCAGAAAAGGATACTATGAAACTATACACAGAGCGTTAAACCTTCTAATCATAGACTTGTGTGATGTGCATGTTGTATTCTGGATTTGTGTATTAGGCATGTATTTGGCGTGTTGGAGTCGTTTAGTGGTCGTGTAGTGGATATTGTTGTATTCGTGTAGTTGTTGCTCTGTAGTAGTGTATAGGGTGTGTTGTATTCATGTAGTGAGCAAGTTGTGTACGTTTTGTGTTGGTGTAGTCGTGTAGTGGGTATGTTGTCATGTAAGAGTCGTGAAGTAAGCTTATTGTCGCGTATGATTGGTGAATTGATCGTGCTGTAGTCGCACTGTAAACGTGCTGGGGTAATGAAGTTGTTTTGTCGGAATCCTGTACTAGGCATGTCGAGATCCTGTAGTAGGCATGTCGGAATCCTGTAGTCAGCGTGTCGGAATCCTGTAGTCAGCGTGTCGAATTACTTTAGTAAGCGTGTGGGACTCCTATTTTTGGCGTTTTCTAATTTTGTAGTGGGCATTTTGGATTATTGTAGTGGTTATATTGTAATAGTGTAGTGAGGTTTTAGATGCCCTATAATTGGCGTGATGTAGGTTTGTATTGGGTGTGTTGGAGACGTGTGATGGGTTTGTTGAAGTCGTGTAGTGTGCATATTCGGGTCGGGTAGATGAGTTGGGGTCATGTAGTGTGCATGTTGGAGTCATGAGGGTGAGGTGTTGAATTGGAGGATGTTTTAATCGTGTAGAGGGCGTGTTGTGGTCGTTTAATTAATGGTTGTGCTGGAGTCGAATAAGAGGCGCATTAAAGTCGCTTAGTATGAGCAATGGCATCCTTAGTAAGCTGATTGCGGTCTTGCAATAGGCTTATTGAAATCCTCTGATGGTTCGGTTGGAAGGGTCCATCGGTCATAACTGATGAGTTGAGGTCCTGCATTTTACGTATTGGAAACCTGTATCATGCGGGTTGGAGTTGTGTGGTATTGTTCTTTCAATTAGGTATAATGCGTGCTTGATTACTGACTTTGCGTGTTTGAATCCTATAGTAGGGATGTTTGATTTCCGTAGTAGTCATATTTGAGTGGTGTAGTAGTGTTTTTGGAATTGTGTAGTAGGCGTATTGGAGTGCTATTGTAGTTGTGTTGTTGTCGTGTATGAGTGATGTTGTCGTGTAGGAGGCCCAGGGGCTTAGGGGGCCTAGGAGGCCCAAGGGGTTGAGTAGACCTAGAGGGCCCAGGTGGCCTAGGGGGCCCATGAGGTCCAGGAGAACCATGGGGCCTAGGAGGCCCACCGGGCCCAGGTGGCCCAGGGATCCTAGGAGGCCCAGCGGGCCCAGGAGGCCTACCGTGCCGAAGAGGCCCAAGGGGCATAGAAGGCCCAGGAGGCCCAGGCGGGGGACCCATACGAACTGGGCTCCCCCGCAAGCCCGGCTGATGGGCTCACCCGCGATCCCCGGAAGACGGGCTCCCCCTCGAGCCCGGACTGAGGGGCTCATACGCGATCCCCGGAAGACGGGCTCCCCCCCGAGCCCGGGCTGATGGGCTCCCCCGCGAGCCCCGGCCGAGGGGCTTCCCCGCGAGCCCGGGCGGAAGGGCTCTCCCTCGAGCCCCGGTCGATGGGCTCCCCCGCGACCCGCTGCAGAATGGTTCCCCTCAAGCCCCAGCCGATGGGCTCCCCCGCGAAACCGGCCGATGGGCTCCCTCACGTGCCCCGGCCAAAGGGCTTCCCCTCGAGCCCTGGCCGAAGGGCTCCCCCGTGAGCCCTGGCCGAGGGGTACCCCCGCGAGCTCGGACGATAGGCTCCCCCGCGAGCCCCGGCAGACGGGCTCCCCCGCGGGCCCCGGCTTATGGGCTCCCCCGCGAGCCCCGGCCGAGGGGCTTCATCGCGAGCCCTGGCCTAGGGGCTCCCCCGTGAGCCCTGGCCGAAGGGTACCCCCGCGAGCCACGGCCGAGGGGCTCCCCCGCGAGCCATGGCCGAGGAACTCCCCCGTGAGCCCCGGCGGAAGGGCTCCCCCGCGAGCCCGGGGTGATGGGCTCCCCTGCGAGCCCTGGCCGAGGGGCTCCCCCGTGAGCCCCGGCCGATGGACTCCCCATAAGCCCCGGCCGATGGGCTCCCCCGCGAGCCCCGGCCAATGGGCTCCGCTCCTCCCGCGAGCCCCGGCCGAAGGGCACCCCCGCGAGCTCGGACGATAGGCTCCCCCGTGAGCCCCGGCAGACGGGCTCCCCCGCGAGCCCCGGCAGAAGAGTTCCCCTCGAGCCCCAGCCGATGGGCTCTCCCGCGAAACCGGCCGATGGGCTCCCTCGCGTGCCCCAGCCGAGGGGCTCCCCCGCAAGCCCCGGCCGATGGGCTCCCCCGCGAGCTCCGGCCGATGGGCTCTCCCAAGAGCCCATCCGATGGGCTCCCCCGCGATCCCCGGCCGATGGGCTCCCTCGCGATCCCCGGCAGAAGGGTTCCCCCCCGAGCCCCGGCTGAGGGGCCCTCCCGCGAGGCCCAGCCGAGGAGCTCTACCGCGAGAACCTGCAGGGGGGCTCCCCCGCGAGCCCCGGCTGATTGGCACCCCCGCGAGCCCCGGCCGATGGGCTCCCCCTCGAGCCCCTGCCGAGGGACTCCCCCTCGAGCCCTGGCCGAGGGCTGCTCAGTGAACCCTGGCCGAGGGTTACCTCCGCGAGCCACAGCCGAGGGGCTCCCCCGCCAGCCATGGCCGAGGGGCACCCCCGCGAACCCCGGGCGATGGGCTCCCCCTCGAGCCCCTGCCGAGGGACTCCCCCTCGAGCCTTGGCCGAGGGGCTGCTCCGTGAGCCCTGGCCGAGGTTTACCTCCGCGAACCACAGTCGAGGGGCTCCCCCGCGAGCTCTGGGCGATGGGCTCCACCGCGAGCATCGGCCGATGGGGTCCCCCACGAGCCCCGGCCCATGGGCTCCCGCGCGAGCCCGGCCGATGGGCTCCCCCGCGAGCCCGGCCGATGGGCTCCCCCGCGAGCCCGGGCGGAAGGGCTCCCCCTCGAGCCCCGGCCGATGGGCTCCCCCGCGAGCCCGGCCGATGGGCTCCCCCGCGAGCCCGGGCGGAAGGGCTCCCCCTCGAGCATCGGCCGATGGGGTCCCCCACGAGCCCCGGCCGATGGGCTCCCCCGCGAGCCCGGCCGATGGGCTCCCCCGCGAGCCCGGGCGGAAGGGCTCCCCCTCGAGCCCCGGCCGATGGGCTCCCCCGCGAGCCCGGCCGATGGGCTCCCCCGCGAGCCCGGGCGGAAGGGCTCCCCCTCGAGCCCCGGCCGATGGGCTCCCCCGCGACCCTCTGCAGAAGGGTTCCCCTCGAGTCCGAGCCGATGGGCTCCCCCACGAGCCCGGCCGATGGGCTCCCTCCCGTGCCCCGGCCGAAGGGCTCCCCCGCGAGCCCCGGCCGATGGGCTCCCCTACGAGCGCGTCCGATGAGCTCCCCCGCGAGCCCCGGCCGATGGGCTCCCCCGAGAGCCCCGGCCATTGGGTTCCCCCGCGAGCCCCCGCCGAGAGGCTCTTCCGAGAGGCCCAGCCGAGGGGCTCTACCGCGAGAACCTGTAGGGGGGCACCCCCGCGAGCCCCGGCCGATGGGCTCCCCCTTGAGTCCCGGCCGAGGGACTCCCCCTCGAGGCCTGGCCGAGGGGTACCTCCGCGAGCCACAGCCGAGGGGCTCCCCCGCCAGCCATGGCCGAGGGGCTCCCTGGGCCCCCTGGGCCTGGGCCTGGGCTGCCTGGGCTTAGGCCCAATCCCGAGCCCGAGCCCAAGCCCGCGCCCGAGCTCGAGCCCAGGCCCGAGCCTGAGACCAGGCCCGAGCCCGAGACCAGGCCTGAGCCCGAGCCCAGGGCCGAGGCCGAGCCCAGGCCATAGCCCGAGCCCAGACAGGAGCAAGGTCGTCTGAAATCTTCCGTGAACTTAAACAACTCAGATAAGGGGAATGAATGGTTTGTTCTATGGACGCGCACGCACACACACACACACACACACACACACACACACACACACACACACACACACACACACACACACACACTTCTTCTTCTTCTTCTTCTTCTTCTTCTTCTTCTTCTTCTTCTTCGCATTCCTCATCTTCTTCATCTTATTCGTGTTCTTCTTTTTTTCTCCTTCTTTTTCTTCTTTTTCTTCTTCTTCCTTTTCCTCTTCCTCTTCTTCTTTTTCTTCTTCTTCTTCTTCTTCTTCTTCTTCTTCTTCTTCTTCTTCTTCTTCTTCTTCTTTGCGTTCTTCTTTCCGTTCTTCTTCTTTTCTTCTTCTTCTTCTTCTTCTTCTTCTTCTTCTTCTTCTTCTTATTATTATTATTATTATTATTATTATTATTATTCACATTCTTCTTTTTCTTTTTCTTCTTTTCTTTTTCTTCTTGTTCTACTTCATCTTCTTCTTGTTCTTCTTCTTCTTGTTCTTCTTGTTCTTCGCCATCTTCTTCTTCTTCGCGTTCTTCTTCTTCTTCGCGTTCTTCTTCTTTTTTGCGTTCTTCTTCTTCGCGTTCTTCTTCGCTTTGTTCTTTTTCTTCTTTTTCGCGTTCTTCTTCTTCTACTTCATCTTCTTCTTCTTCTTCTTCTTCTTCTTCTCCCTCTCCCTCTCCAATCTCCCCCTACCCTACCCCCTCCACTTTCACCTTTCCCCATCTCCCTTCCCCTCTCTTCCTTCATAGACCCTTGGCAACGAGAGGTCAAAGGTCACTACAGGCGTTCGGCGCCAATAGGGGCCCGTATAACGCAGTACAAGAAAACTCCAAGACAAGAGATGTAACTGACCAGAAGTGTTAGTGATTCGTGACTGGGGAGTGAAATCAATTTACCCCAGTCACAGACCCTCTATCATGTGTAGTGCTTATACGACGAAGTGTGTGTTAAAGCAGTGGCGGTATTCTGTGAGAGAACCACTCCCCTCAACACGTACCTTTATCCTTCTCCCCATCCCCATACTTATCCCCTATGCCACGCCACAAGTCGTTGCACACATCACTGTCATCAACCAGAACAAAGGCCAAGAAAATCACCAAGTGGCCCCAAGGCCACGGTAAGTTACAACTTGATAGTTACATGAAATATCCAAACAAACCTGAATTATTGAAATAATTACATATTCACAAAGATACATAATGCTTTGTGATGCTTTTCAGTGTTCGAAGAGTTCTTGTCGATCATAGGTACGTAGTTTGTCGTTGCTGAAAGTTGTATACAAGTTCACACAGAGTACCCCAGTATTAACTCGGTGGGACGGTTACCTAGATTAACTTACACTGTCAACATTTCATGTTAAAAGAGATGGGAAATCTGTCGGAAGTCATAATATTCTCCACAATATATATATATATATATATATATATATATATATATATATATATATATATATATATATGTATATATATATACATATATATATATATATATAATATATATATATATATATATATATATACACCTAGTTCTACCTAGTTGTATTTTACAGGAAGGGGAGGTATGCTCGTGTGACCCGTTTTTGTATCTCGCAAGATCAAGTTTGCTCTTAAATTCTCGTATGGTTTTTGCACACACTATTTTTTCATCCAATTTGTTCTATATGTCTATCACCCTGTTTGGGAAGCTGTGCTTTTTCAGGTCTTTTCCTGTCCTTTTTGAGTTTCATTGCATGTCCTCTGTCTCACTTTAATAAGTCCTCTCTGCCAAGACATTCCTTCCCTTTCCTAATCCTGTAGATGGTTAGTAGGTCCCCTCGTTCTCTTCTTTGTTCTAGGGTCGCCAATTCCAGTTCGGCCAGTCCTTGTTCATACATCAAGTTTGAAAGTGTTCTGGCCATCTCTGTCGTTGCTCTTTGTATTCTTTCTAATATTCTTGTATTCTTTTTTGTACTGGAGCACTCTTGCTTCGCTCGTAGCCGATCAATCGTCAGCAATTTTGGAATACTTCGGACAGACAGTTCTCTTATTATATATTTAATTTGTTTTATTTTTAATTTTATTTTATTTTTTCATATCGTTTTATTTCATTTTCTTTCACTTTCCAACGATGGCCTTGTGCTTGAGTTTTTTTTTTTTTCCGAGAGCCTTTCGGGCTCTGGGGTCTCAGAGCTGGAGAAGATCCTTTTGAGAGGTTCTTTCTCTCTTTGAGGTAGAGATCTCCTGGGCCTGGGTCCTCGCAGCCAGCCGCCACTGCGACTGCAAGTGTCGGTCACGAAGATCCTTCGTACCGATGATGACATTCGCTCGGTCGTTCTCTCTCACCAAAGTACCCGAGGTGAGGTAGGATCCTCTTCGGAGGTCCCGCTCGGCTCTCCGGTTCGTGTGACACAGATTGTGTCAGACGCGTGGCGACGACGGGCACCGCTGTCGGTGGCGAGATTTTTGTTTTTTGCTTTTATTTTACATAATGTCTACACGTCACAGACCCATCACCTTGTTGACACCTCGTCAAGGCATGTTTTTGTTAGTTGGGCTGAAAATCTAGACATCTGGTTAGTAGTGTCCACATTACAAAAAAAGGGAAA
>NC_134803.1:10223001-10238001 GCF_046742065.1 Oratosquilla oratoria | reverse complement strand
CGAGCCGCGACAAAGAAATATTATCGGCTGAAAGAAACCTGCACAGCGAAGCTATGCATGAGACGAGGACAGGTGGGAGGAGAGGTGAAGCCTGATTCAAACCATTATTTCGTGTGTCTTTCCTATGGGAGACTTATTAATTTTATCACTCAGTAGAGGGGAGAAAGAAACGTCAAGTACCCACGCTGAAGAATGTGACATGCACAACACTGCACTGTTCACACAATGCGTAAATTATACGAAATTTGTATCCTGTTCAGCGGTTCCTGGCCCCTCCCCACTCCTCGGTCGCCCTTTGCCCCCCCCCCCCCCCCCCCTTTTTTTTTTTTTTTTTTTTTTTTTTCGAGATGAGAGGGGTGGAGCCGTTTCCATGACGACACATGGGACAGGGGCGACCTAGTGGTAGAGACACCGTGTCCCCAAGGGAGTCGTCGACGTCCAGCCCCTAGGTCCCGCACCCGCTCCACAGAATGGGTGCGGAGAAACGCCAGCGATGCCACAAAGTCCCTGATGCTGTGGGCGTGTGGGGCATGGCCCGGGTCGGCTCTCTCCCAAAAGCGGAAAGGCAGGTGCGCCCGGGACCTCGGGGTTAGAGGAATCCTAAATTTCGAGTTGTAGAAGAGATGATCCTCAGAAATCTCTTCCGTGTGGTTCACGTAGTCTTGGAACGCACGGACCGGGCGCAGTGGATGTGGGCGTCCTCCCTCCCGGAAGGACTGTATTCTGAGAGGGCCAATCATGTCGTCCGCTCGGCCGTTCCTGGCCAGGAATGTTGGTGATGGAGAGAGGGTTAGGGCGGAGCTGTCCTCCAGTTTGGAGACGGACGGGTGGCGGGTGCTGCCTCCAGCTGTGAAGCCCTGTAGTCAGTAGTCAAGGCGAGCAGAAAGACGACACGTTGAGGGAAGTGTTCTTCCTCCATAATGGCCCATTCGAACGCCAGGTACTGCAGAACACAATGCAAGGACAAGGCCAGGACTGGTTGATGTCTCGGCTCTCTCGAGGCGCTGATCCCCTTCATTAGGAGGGTTCGCGCTCTCTGTGGCACTCGGATGTTCATGCCAAAGCGTAGCGGATCAGTGAGGGCTGTATAGTGAGGCAAGATAGTCGCCGGTGCCCTGTTGGTGGAGGTAACCAGCCAAGTCAGGAAGTCCGGAACCATGCTGGCGGAGATGGTCACCATCGCGCGTCTCCGAAGGCAGTTCCGGAATCTCCGTCAGCAGGACCCACACTGCCGCACTGAGGACGGAAGGTGAGCTCTGAGCATCTTGTCTGCTGCCTCTGTAGAGAAGAGTTGGCTGAGAGCTCCCCGTAGAAACTCCAAGCATCAAGTTGGAGTGACGCTTGGAGAGGCGAGATAAGGCTGTTGGCTAGGCAGGCTGACCCCAGTAGAAGGGGAGAAGGGCCCCATCTCATTAGCTCCCCGAACCACGGCTGGGTTGGCCAGTAGGGAGCTATCAGGAGGACCTGACCCTTGAAGGACCTGAGGGTCTGCATCACCTTCAGGAGGACTAGTGTCGCTGGAGGAGGAAAATGAATACGTACCTCCAGCTGTTCCAGTCCTCCGTGACGGCGTCTGGGCCTCCTGTGCGTGTCCTTTGGATGCAGGTGAGGTAGAGGGGGAGCTGGGTCGTGTTTGGGGAGGCAAACAGGTCCACCTCTGGGGTGCCGTAGTGGAGGGAGAGCGACTCGAACACTTGTGGGCGTAGTTGCTACACTACGAAGGTCTCTTGAAACCTGGATAGAGCGACCGGCGTAGGGGCCCCGACCGAAGCCCGGGACGCAACAAGCTGTGGAGTGCTAAGGGTATCGGCCCGGGCAGGTCACGCGGGAGAAGTAGTAGGTTCCTGTCGACCTCCCGTACCAGCCGTCGGCGCCCCAAGCGGCTCAGTGGAAGGGCCGAAGTCGCGAAGTTGAGGTACCCCCCCCCCCCCCGCCACTGAAGGAGGGAGAACGTGTGAGAGAAACACGCTTTCTTGGCGCAGGGGAGCACCCGAAGAGCGCTGACTGTGTCCTACTCAATCCCGAGCCAATGAAGTCCCTGTATGGGAGCAAGGGCAGACCCGTTCCAGTCCACCCCAAACTCCACGTCCGCCAACACTCTCAGAGCCACTGAGATGTCGGCCGATGCACCCTCCCCGGTGGGCAAATGCATCAACTAGCCGTCTAGGAACCTGAGTGTGGAGACGCTTGCTTCCGTCCAGCGTACGCCTACCACTCTCACTAGTTTCGTGAAGATCCTCGGGGTAAGCGAGAGACCGAAAGGGAGTATGCGAGGCCGAATTCGTTTCCGAGCGACCTCGTCCGTGGGCGTTAGTCAAGAGGCTTCGTCCTGGGTGAAGACGTTCCCTGAGCGTCTCCCACTAAGACGGGCCTGAACCCTCGGTATGTATCCAACTCACCCCAAGTCTTCCCGCGGGAAGTCCTCGAAGCCCGTGGCGAGCGTTCTCATCCAATAGCGTGTTATGGCAGTTTATGACGTCTCTTCACCCACAAGCGGACTTCTATATGTTTAATACCTAGTGACATCATGTGATTATACTGTGACGTCACCGGATGTAATCATGGCGCCATAGGATCGTCTCGTGACGTCTAAGACACAAATTGACGTCATAGGACTACATGGTGACGTCAATTTATCACATAATGACGTCATCTTATCATACCGTGACATCACTGAGTCACAGTGAGCGTTGAAATAAATTTTGACATGGTAAAATTCTGGACCATCATGACTGTAGATTAATTTAATTTGAATAGGAAAGTCATGTTCATTTCGACCTAAGTCACAGTGAGCGTCGAAATTAATTTTAACATGGTAAAATTCTCGACCATCATGACTGTAGATTAGCTCAAGTTGAATAGGAAAGTCATGTTCACTTCGTCCAGAGTCACAGTGAGTTTTGAAATTAATTAAACATGGTAAAATTCTCGACCATCATGACTGTAGAATAGCTTAAGTTGAATAGGAAAAGTCATGTTTATGTCGATCTGAGTCACAGTGGGTGTTGAAATTAGTTTTGATATGGTAAAGTTCTTAACCATCATGACTATAGGTTAGCTTATGTTGAATAGGAAAAGTCATGTCCCTTTCGACCTGAGTCACAGTGAGCGTCGAAATTAATTTTAACATGGTAAAATTCTCGACCATCATGACTGTAGATTAGTTTAAGTTGAATAGGAAAAGTCATACCCATTTCGACCTGAGTCACAGTGAGCGTCGAAATTGATTTTAACATGGTAAAATTCTCGACCATCATGACTGTAGATTAGCTTAGGTTGAATAGGAAAAGTCATGTCCATTTCGACCTGAGTCACAGTGAGCGTCGAAATTGATTTTAACAATTTTAAAAGTCTCGACCATCATGACTGTAGATCAGCTCAAGTTGAATAGGAAAAGTCATGTCCATTTCGACCTGAGTCCCAGTGAGCGTTGAAATTTATTTTAACATGGTAAAATTCTTGACCATCATGATTCTAGATTAGCTTAAGTTGAATAGGAAAAGTCATGTCCATTTCGACCTGAGTCACAGTGAGCGTCGAAATTGATTTTAACATGGTAAAATTCTCGACCATCATGACTGTAGATTAGCTCAAGTTGAATAAGTAAAGTCATGTTCATTTCGACCCGAGTCACAGTGAGCGTCAAAATTGATTTTAACATGGTAAAATTCTCGACCATCATGACTGTAGATTAGCTCAAGTTAAATAGGAAAAGTCATGTCCATTTCGACCTGAGTCACAGTGAGCGTCGAAATTGATTTTAACATGGTAAAATTCTCGACCATCATGACTGTAGATTAGCTCAAGTTGAATAGGAAAAGTCATGTCCATTTCGACCTGAGTTTTTTTTTTATGGTCAAGGCATTTTATCTATACAATACCTAGCACTTTGCGTCAACTTAAACTGTACTATTTAAATCATTTTCCTCTTCTCATTACGCTAAATGTTTGTAGTTTATCTTTGAACCGATTTATACTAATTCTAACACTAGACTCCCTAAGCCTAAAGTTCTTGTGTTTTACTTGGGGGTGGAACATCAGGTAAGTCATCTTTAAACTCAAGCCAGGTGAAGTTGACAAGAGGTTGGCTGTGGCTCAAGAGAAGAGCTGTGTGGTAACATGGTATTTATTTATTTATTTTTATTTATTTATTTATTTATTTATTTATTTATTTATTTATTTATTTTTTTTTTTTTTTGCTTAAGAAACATGGAAGGAGGGTGGTGCCGTGAGGCGTTAGACCATTGAAGGTCGGAGGTATGGTGCTGCCGAAGCCTGATGATCCTCGGGGCGCCACCCTCCGTATCATAAGACACGTCCCCTTGTCTTCCGGGAAGCCCGGGTTCTTACCACGGACGACTCGAAGACGTATGGGGAACGGATTACGAGTGGAAATGTCAGACTACGCCTAGGGCCTGACAGAGCAAGCCATAAGGCGTTAGAGGGTCATTACTGGTCGGAGGTATGGGGCTGCCAAGAGGCCTGATGATCCTCGGGAGCACCCCCCTCCGTACCATAGGACACGTTCCCACGTCTTCCGAGAGGCCCGGGTTCTACCACGGACGGCCTGAAGACGGGGACGGATTGCGATCGTATATGGTCAAAGTCTACGCCTAGGTCCTGATACAAACCGTGAGGCAATAGAGGACCGATGATAGTCGGAGGTATGGAGCTGCCGAGAGGCCAGAGGACCTTGGGGGGCGCCACCCTCCGTACCATAAGCCACGTTCCCACGTCTTCCGAGAGACCCGGGTTCTTACCACGGACGGCCTGAAGACGGGGACGGATTGCGATCGTATATGGTCAAAGTCTACGCCTAGGGCTTGATACAAACCGTGAGGCAATAGAGGACCGATGATGGTCGGAGGTATGGGGCTGCCGAGAGGCCTGAGGACCTTGGGGGGCGCCACCCTCCGTACTGCCAAGAGGCCTGAGGACCTTGGGGGGCGCCACCCTCCGTACCATAAGACACGTTCCCACGTCTTCCGAGAGGCCTGGGTTCTTACCACGGACGGCCTGAAGACGGGGACGGATTGCGATCGTATATGGTCAAAGTCTACGCCTAGGGCTTGATACAAACCGTGAGGCAATAGAGGACCGATGATGGTCGGAGGTATGGGGCTGCCGAGAAGCCAGAGGACCTTGGGGGGCGCCACCCTCCGTACCATAAGACACGTTCCCACGTCTTCCGAGAGGCCCGGGTTCTTACCACGGACGGCCTGAAGACGGGGACGGATTGCGATCGTATATGGTCAAAGTCTACGCCTAGGGCTTGATACAAACCGTGAGGCAATAGAGGACCGATGATGGTCGGAGGTATGGGGCTGCCGAGAGGCCTGAGGACCTTGGGGGGCGCCACCCTCCGTACCATAAGACATGTTCCCATATCTTCCGAGAGGCCCGGGTTCTTTCCACGGACGGCTCGAAGACGGGAACGGATTGTGCTCGTATAATATCAAAGTCTACGCCTAGGTCCTGACAATCCAAGCTGTGGGACCGTAGAACTTAGGTAAGGGGCCGCCGACACCAGAAGCCCCCCTCCGCACTACCAGACTCGCAGCAACGGGCACAAGCCGGAGCACAAGAAAAAAGAAGGTAACATTTGGATCACTAAAAGGGTAGTCGAAGAATGGGACAAACCAGCAGCCAAGCGGAAAGCGATAAAACTAACAGACGATTAGCCAGCAGGAAACGGGACCGCCTGCTCCCATGTGGGCAGCAAGTTGACCACTCTGTCCCGTTTCCGCGATGTGAGTGACTCGACGCCCGGCTCGAGCTAGCCGGCTAAGAAGGGAGGGGATAGGGAGGGGGAGGTGGAGTCGACAATGCGCATGCCTGCACAGAGCCGGGAATTTTAAATTTCCGATGATTTTGACGGAAAATTCAAACCACACTCAACCTTCGGGAAATGGCCATATGACCAGGAGTGTGGTATGGGATTATCGCTATAGCTTCGCTGTGCAGGTTTCTTTCAGCCGATAATGTAATATAGACATCATCCTATCTAACCTATTATTACGAAGAAAATAAAATGAGAAAGATATGGTATATGTTTTTTTTTTTTTTTTTTTTTTGTGGAGGGGTTCCTTGAGATATGCAATTTATTTTAAAGGTTAAGCAAGGGTAGAAAGGTTTAAACAGTACACTAGAGTGTTTATTTTTTCTTCCAACTGTATAAGTATTGCATAACTTCCTTGTCAAGTCTTGTGATCGCCGAATGGAAGGCGTCTTGGTACCAAACCTTCTCTTCCAGCATCTTCAGCTCAATTTTTTATCAGTCTGCGTTGGAATATTTCTTTATAGCCTTCATCTCTCAATTATTTGTTCTTTTTTTTCATATAACTATACTCTTTAGAGGTTTTGATTTGTCAAGTTTTAGTTTGCCCATAACTAGCCTGTGGTCTGAACCGCATGGCATCGATGTTATGTTTTTAAATCTCTGAAAAATCTTGTTACAACATAAGACGAATTATGGGCTTGTCGGTGTATTTTTGCTGTATGCTATTGTACCCATACACCAAATCCTTTGCGGTCTTTTTCAATGTGTCCATTCAGATCTCCCATGATAACTACATTTTTCTGGAGGGATTTGTAGAATACTTCTCTTTTTTTCTGCAGGTGGACCTTGCTGCGGTGCGTAGACTTTTATGAAATATGAATTGATTTAATTTGTCAGTAAGCCAAAATACTCTCGTTTTTCTGCTCCAATCTCGTGATTGTTTGTGCTAATTCGCCATGTGATAATGCTCCCACTCCATGTTTGGTGTTTGCTCTTCCATTATATACTAAATGATAGTTATCATGCAAAACCCTTCTGACTTTTCTTGCAAGTCTTGTTTCACATAAAGCAAGTGTGCTGACTTTCTTTTCCTTTATCAGTAAAATCAGCTCCTCCTTTCCTCTAAGTGTTCCTACATTTAATGTAGCCACTGGCAAAAAGTTCCTGAGGAAGGTTTTAGAATTATTCAATAGTCAGGGTCCATTTCCGTGCGGTCGTTGATCAAGGTTAACGTCAGAGTTCCGAGGCAAGACGCGAGTTCCTTAAGCTCTATTTGCCGGCTTACTAAGCCTATTCCAAACCATTCGAGACTGTTAAGTGGTACCACGTGGCGTCCACTCTCTTTTGGTTACAGGTCCAGGTCAACATGATGAGGGTCTCCACCGGGCGATGTCAACCATGGATGTTGCACTCCTCCAGGTCGCGAGCCACGGCCAGGAGTCATCAGGGCTTCAGGAACCCCGATCTCCACGTCGATGATGGATCCAAAGGAACAGCAGGGTTGTTGCAATATGGCACCAGTGCCGTTGCAGAACTTGCCGGAGAGATGTTGTTATGCAAATCCAAGTAAAGACGCCAGTAGGAATAAACCGTCGGACTTTGTCGAAGTTAAGCAGTCTCTTGTCCAATCGAGTGCAAATCCTTGCACTAAGCAACACTCACTGAGGCAGTCTCGACCGTGAAGAACCGATATGATTTATCTATTCAGTTACGTTATTATTCTTTTTTTTTTTTTTTGTGTGTGTTTATTCTATTTTGTTGTTTAGTTTAATTTCGTTTCGTTTCATTTCATTTCGTCTCGTTGTATTTAGTTTCATTTCGTTATATTTCGTTTCGTTTCATTTCATTTTGTTTCATTTCATTTTATCTCATTTCGTTTAGTTTCATTTCGTTTCGTTTAGTTTATCAACAATGGCCTTGTGCTCGAGTTGTGGTCTTTTTTTTTTTCCGGAGACCTTTTCGGGCTCTGGGTCTCAGCGCTGGGATCCTCTCAAAGGGTTCTTCTTCTTCTTCTCTTTTCGTTCTTAGTTTTTATTTTATTTGTTTATTTTATTTTTTCTTTCTTCCTTTTTTGTCTTTGTACCCTGGAGGGAGACTTCCAGGACCTTGGTCCTCGCAGCCTACCGCCACTGTGAGTAAAGGTGTCGTAGCGATAACATTCGCTTGGCTCGTCGACTCGGGTCCTCGAGGTCCTCTTCCCGAACTCCCCGAGGTAGGATCCTCTTCGGAGGTCCTGCGCGGCTGCCCAGTTCGCGCGACACAGATGATGCAACGTGCGGGCTGATGTGTGGCGATGAATTTGGGCACCGCTCTCGGTTTTTTTTTTTTTTTTTTTTTTTTTTTGACATGATATATGCACGCGCGCGCACACATATGCAAGGACACTCACACACACATACTCCCTCCTCCTTACTCCTTTCTCCTCCTCCTCCTCCTCCCTCCTCCCTCCTCCTTCCTCCTCCCTCCTCCCTTCTTTTTCCTCCCTCCTCTCTCCTCCCTCCTCCTTCCTCTCTCCTCCCTCCTCCTTCCTCTTCCTCCCTCCTCCTTATCCTTCCTCCCTCCTCCTCCCTCTTCCTCCCTCCTCCTCCCTCCTCCTCCCTCCTCCTACATCCTCACTACTTTTCTCTCCTCCTCCCTCCTCCCTCCTCGTTCTTCCTCCTCCCTCCTCCCTCCTCCTTCCTCCTCCCTCCACCTTCCTCCACCCTCTTCCCTCCCTCCTCCCTCTGTACTCCCTCTTCCCTCCTCCCTCCTCCCTCCCTCCTCGTTCTGCCTCCTTCATCCTCCCTCCTTCTCCCTCCTCCCTCTTCTTCCCTTCTCCTCCCTCCTCCTCCCTCCTCTCTTCTCCTCCCTCCTCTCCTTTTTTCCTCCCTCCTCTCTCCACCCTCCTCCTTCCTCTTCCTCTACATCCTCACTACTTTTCCCTCCTCCTCCCTCCTCCCTCCACCCTCCTCGCTCCTCTTCCCTCCTCCTTCCTCCTTCCTTCCTCCTGTCTCCACCCTCTCCTCTCTCCTCCCTCCTCCTTCCTCCTCCTCCTCCTCCCTCTTCCTCGCTCCTCCCTCCTCCTCCCTCCTCCTACATCCTCACTACTTTTCCCTCCTCCTCCCTCCTCCCTCCTCCCTCCTCGTTCCTCCTCCCCCCTCCTTCTCCTTCCTTCCTCTTGTCTCCACCCCTCTCCTCCCTCCTCCCTCCTCCTCCCTCCTTCTCCATCCAGCCTCTATTTTCCTTCTCTCTCCTCCTTCCTCCTCGCTCCTTTACTTTCCTCGTCCCTCCTTCTGCCTCCTCCCTCCTCCTCCCTCCTTCCTCCTCCCTCCCTTTTTTCCTTCCCCCTACCTTCCCCCTCCTCACCCTATTTCCTTCTCCTCCCTACTCCTCCCTCCTCCTCCCTCCTTTCTCCTCCTCCTCCCCCTTCCTACTCCCTTGTCCCTACTCCTCGCCTTTCCTCCTCCACCCTTCTCCTCCATTCTCCACACTCCTCCTCCCTCCTTTTCCCTCCTACCTCCTCTTCCCTCCTCTCTCATCCTCCCTCCACCCTATCTTTACTTCTCCCTCATCCTCCCTCTCTCTCCTCCCTCCTCCCTCTCCCTCCTCCCTCACCCTCCCTCCTCCCTCCTCTCTCCTCCCTCCTACTCCTTCCTCCCCTTTCCTCCTCCACCCTTCTTCTCAATTCTCCACCCTCCTCCTCCCTCGTCTTCCATCCTACCTCTTCTTCCCTCCTCCCTCATCCTCCCTCCACCCTCTCTTTACTCCTCCCTCCTCCTCCCTCCTCCCTCTCCCTCCCTCCTCCCTTTTCCTTCCTCCCTCCTCTCTCCTCCCTCCTCCCTTCTCCTCCCTCCTCTCTCCTCCCTCCTCCTCACTCCTCCTCCCTCCACCCTCCCCCCTCCTCCCTCCTCCTTCCTCCTCTCTCCTCCCTCCTCCTTCCTCCCTCATCGTCCCACCTCCTCTTCCCTCCTCTCTCCTCCCTCCTCTTCACTCTTCCTCCCTCCTTCTCCTTTTTCCTCCTTCCTCCTCCCTTCCCTCACTCCTCCTCCTTCCTCAATCTTTTCCCCTCCTCCTCCCTCCTCCTTCCTCCTCCTTCCTCCTTCCCCCTCCTTCCTCCTCTCTCCACCCTTCTCCTCCCTCCGCCCTCCTCTTCCCTCCTTCTCCTTCCTGCCTCCTTTTTCCTTCTCCCTCCTTTCTCCTCCTTCCTCCTCTTGTTTCCTCCTCCCTCCTTCTTCCTCCTCCCTCCTCCTCCCTCTCTCCTACTCTCTCCCTTCTCGTACTTCCTCCTCCCTTTTCCCTGCTCCCCCTCTTCCCTCCTCCTCCTCCCTCCTCCTCCGTCCTCCCTCCTCCTCCCTCCTCCTCCCTCCTACTCCCTCCTCCTCTCTCCTTCCTCCTCCCTCCTCCTCTCTCCTTCCTCCGCCCTCCTCCTCCCTTCTCCCTCTTCCCTCCTCTTCCTTTCTCCCTCCTCCTTCCTCCTCCCTCCTCCTCCCTCCTCCCTCCTCCCTCTCCCCTTCTCCCTCCTCCTCTCTCCCTCCTCCCACCTCCTCCTCCCTCCTCCCTCCTCCCTCCTTCTCTCTCCTTCCTCCTCCTTCCTCCTCCTCCTCCCTCCTTCTCCTCTTCCCTCCTCCCTCCTCCTCCCTCTTCCTTCCTCCTCCTCCCTCTTCCTCCCTCCTCCTCCTCTTCCTTCCTCCTCCTACCTCCTCCGTTCCCTCTCCTCCCTCTTCTTCCCTACTTCCCCTTCTCTTTCCTCCTCCCTCATCCTCTTTTTCTTTTTCTTTTTTCTTTTCTTTTTCTTTTTCTTTTTCTTATCTTTTCTTTTTCTTTTTTCCTTTTCTTTTTCTTTTTCTTTTTCTTATTTAAATTTAAATATCAGCTAGCAACAGCAGGAAGGGGTGGGGGAGAAAATACAATGTTGGGGGGGGGGGGAGATCTCACCTCCATCCACCTAACACAACACAAAATCATTCAGTCTGGCACAAACATCTTCATCACCATTTGGCTTGCCAATTTATCACATGTAAAATCTCCATACCTCAACTTTACATTTTATAAAAAATGACTCGTATCAACCAACATTCTATTACATTTCTCCATGTAGCTTCTTTCCTTTGGCTAATATTCTGCCTTCCACCAATTAATATCATGCTTTTATAATGCTTTGTCTTCAAATACCATTATCTCCAATTATTTCAACATTCAAAAAGGGCAACCTCTTCCTATTTTCTATTTCAAGAGTCAAGTTCATGTAGGGTACCAGTCAATCTACATTGATAAGGAAATCATCAATAGATAACTTATTAGGCCACAAGCACAAAACATCGTCTACATATCTCAACTAAAACATTTTTTCATTTTTAATACTTCTTAAGAAATATTTTTCAAAATATTCCATGTACATCTTAGCTAAAACAGGTCAAAGACGATCCCCCATAGCCATCTCCTAGGTCTGTGTGTAATATTTTCTCTCAAAGACAAAAGAAGAATGATTTACATACAAACTTGTTATTTTTACCTTTTTTTTTCAAGGGATACCATCAATAGTTACCTAGAATATTTGAGAAAAAAGTTAAAAAAAAATCTTGGATATTATACGTAACGGATGCTACAGTTAAAATAAGTGTGACGTCATAGGTGTTTCACGTCATTTAAGTGTGACGTCATATGGTACACATTCTTTGATTTGATAAAGTCCGTCAACAACTAAAAGGAATCGTGCTCAGAGGAACAACGGATGTATATATGTGTATGTTTGTATGTATATATGCATGTATATATGCATATATGTATGTATGCATGTATGTACGTATGTATGTATGTATGTATGTATGTATGTATGTATGTATGTATGTATGTATGTATGTATGTATGTATGTATGTATGTATGTATGTATGTATGTATGTATGTATGTATGCATGCATGTAAAATGTTTAACTGTTTTGGCAGAGGTTTGCACTTTCCGAGTGCTTCTCAATTTTATTGTTTTTTTTTTTTTTCTATTTTATTTTTGTCTGTCTCCTCCCGACAATTTCCCATACACTCCTTGTTTTGTAACAGACTGATATAATCAGGATAGCAGACATTACATCGAACAGACTTGACTTTTATATATATATATATTTCTGTCGCCAAGCAATTTTTTTTTTTCAGCTGAGGGTAAACTTGACTTCAAAGGGATAAAACCCATCTCCATGCATAAAATCACTTACTCAAAGTAAGTGATTTTATTCACACAAGGGAAAGATTATTGAGGATTTTGATTGGTCAATAGCCTGCATTAGGGATGAGACGTAGGGTCATCATGGATAGTGTTGATGTCAACAAAAATTATGTGAAGAAAATATATGTAAAACGAAGACCACTGACTTCGGGAAGTGAAATGTCACCCATTCTTCTCTTGTTGATTGTTCACTTTATTGTCAAAACCCGCAATATCAATTGTTATCGTTATCGTCCGGTTTGATTTCGATCTATATCTCGCAGCGCTGTTATGTTTAGCATTTATAGTCGTATCTAAAATCTAGTGCTATTTTGTGATTTATGTGAGGGTTTTTTTTTGTGTTGTTTCTTGCTATTTCAAAATGAAACACAAATTTCACCTATTTCTGTTTATTTTGGGTTTTGGCTCAGTTGCTATGCCAGAATGTTTAAACAGAGAATATTAACCTTCACTTTTTTTGAGGGGAGGGACCTGCTCTTTGGAGACCTCTCAATGATACTGTGAAAGGTCACGAGTCTTCTCACGCCATTTTCATTCTTGAACAAAAGATCGATCGTCTCCATACGGGAAGAGGAAGAGGAGGATAGGCAGATAAAGAGGAGAACAAGAAAAGGAAGATCAGTATGTGAACAGAAATGGAAACACGGTTCAAGGGGAATGAGAAGGGAAAGAGGATAGGAAAAATGATAGAGGAATGTCAAGAGGAAGGGAAGGATATAAAAAGGAAAAGAAGGATAGGAGTAGGAAGAAGAGGATGAGAAAACGAAAAAAAATCAACATGAATATGTGAAGAAATAATTTATTTCACATATAGCTCATGAGTAGCAAAACAGGCTTAATATGGAACAAATTCATAGCAAGCTTGAAATTGTAGGATATCTTCAGATAATTGGCCACAATAACATACTATAAGTCCGCAGTGATCCCCTTTATGCTTAGCCGAAAATTCAAAATGGCGCCCAAAATGGCCGCCTCTTTGGGATTCCCATATTACAAGCTTCAGGCATGGTAGACTAGCAAACAAAATGTCAAAATATATGTTTCTAAACACGAGAAATTCAATAAAACTATGAAATTTAAGATTAAGCAACAATTTTATGTGGGAGCACGATTACAAGAGGATTCCCGTATGAGTTGGACAAACAATATTTACTTATTATTTCCAAAAAACTACCTGTTTTGGCAAAATTATATAAATACTTCGTCAATAGATAAGTTTTTGATCCATTGTATGTGAATCCTTATCAGAATATATCCATATGTAAGAAAATACTCTCATTTCTTAAGAATAACGTCAAATATTCATTAAGTTTCTCTGGAAATGTATTAACTATCAGTATATTATCAAAATATAGAATTATCCATGAAAAGAGCCTTTATGTATTTCTCCTTGCACAGACTAAATGGTTTACTCTTATAATTACATAACTATTGATCCTTCAGCAATGTTTGTATGAAAGAAGGGGGACTGTGCTTCACAAATATCTCCCCAGAATATGTAAATACTATAATCGCTCTGGCTTCCAAACCAACTGGGCCAGAGGATGTTGGGATACGTTGAGTATTTCATAAACTTAATCTCGTTATTTTGGGGTAAAGCGTATGGCTTCTAATATTGGTGAGGTCCAGATAATGTCAGTTCGGATAAGAGAATGACTGTTACTGCCATTATTGCATGTAAAACTGCAAAATAATACAATGTGGTAAGCATGTACAACCTCCAACTTGTGATACTCCAAAGTATGATTAGTAAAAGTATAAAAGTAGGATTACATTGTTCTTGTCTCTCCAGGTCCCTCTTAGTCCGGCCTACTTGTTGCTGGGATCATGTCTCAAAGATCTGGTCATGACCCGACATACAACTTTTCCTCTCAGTTCTCTGGTTCTGGTAGAACTCGATGTTTTTGTCTTTCTCCTCCCTGGATAAAAGTCTGTTGCTCTCTATATCCTGGACACCATCGGGAGCTCTTATGTCGAACAGACTGTCCAACTCCAAGACAAATGCACTCCTCTTTCCTTCAGGGTCCCTTGCTTTTCTTTTGCTCTTCGTCAGTGCTCTGTGTTTGTCATGTAGTCATGGGTCTCCCTGTATTTTCTGGTAAACTTTGGAGATAAAGAAAGTAGTGGTCTGTTGGTGGGAAGCTGGTAATCACTGATGCAAGATGAAGGGTATCCGACCAGGAAGATTCCAGTGAGAGATCTGGTGGACGGCCGACTTGATGCTTGGTTGTGGACTGCAGGTGGAGGTTCTGAAACATCAACTATACGTCCTCGTAGCTCCTTGCTTAATGCCATTGTGAAGTATCTTGTGAATATTTTTCTGAATTTGGATCGAGTTTCTGTGCTGGTCTTGCTTTTATGCTGTTCACTATTGCCCAACATCATTAACAAGTTTCTGTAAATATGAAATATGAAATTAAATGCTGAAATTATGTACGAGTTTTGGTCTAAATTCACTTAAAATCCAAACATCCATAAAAAACTATGTCTCAAGGTTAGCATAAGTCAGGATTTTCAACAATTTCATATCTTTTAAAATTCAGGAGGAATTTATAGATTCTAACGATTGCTATATGGGTAGATTCTGTTCCATCATATGATACCTAATTTGTGGCTCTATCTTGGATAAATAAAAAGTATACCACAAAATATGCTTCCATATATCCTTGATAAAAATGATGCACTTTTTAGCTTTTTCAAGTCAATTTTTGTTTTGTTTTTGAACAGATTTATACAAGCCATTCTACCCATATCATGAAATGTATTGTGACCAATCAAGGTAGTGAAACTTAAGTCGGCATTGTCAAATACAAACTAAGTAAAACCATTTAAGCCATTAGAAGGTTCAGAAAAGGATACTATGAAACTATACACAGAGCGTTAAACCTTCTAATCATAGACTTGTGTGATGTGCATGTTGTATTCTGGATTTGTGTATTAGGCATATATTTGGCGTGTTGGAGTCGTGTAGTGGTCGTGTAGTGGATATTGTTGTATTCGTGTAGTTGTTGCTCTGTAGTAGTG
>NC_134803.1:10155501-10218001 GCF_046742065.1 Oratosquilla oratoria | reverse complement strand
CGCGAGCCCCGGCCGAGGGGCTTCCCCGCGAGCCCGGGCGGAAGGGCTCTCCCTCAAGCCCCGGCCGATGGGCTCCCCCGCGACCCCCTGCAGAATGGTTTCCCTCAAGCTCCAGCCGATGGGCTCCCCCGCGAAACCGGCCGATGGGCTCCCTCGCGTGCCCCGGCCAAAGGGCTTCCCCTCGAGCCCTGGCCGAAGGGCTCCCCCGTGAGCCCTGGCCGAGGGGTACCCCCGCGAGCCACGGCCGAGGGGCTCCCCCGCGAGCCATGGCCGAGGGGTTCCCCCGCGAGCCCCGGCGGAAGGGCTCCCCCGCGAGCCCGGGCTGATGGGCTCCCCTGCGAGCCCCAGCCGATGAACTTCCCGCAAGCCCCGGCCAATGGGCTCCCCCGCGAGCCTCGGCCAATGGGCTCCCCCCCCCTCCCCGCGAGCCCCGGCCGAAGGACACCCCCGCGAGCTCGGACGATAGGCACCCCCGCGATCCCTGGCAGGCGGGCTCCCCCGTGAGCCCCGGCCGATGAGCTCTTCCGCGAGCCCTGGCAGAAGGGTTCCCCTCGAGCCCCAGCCGATGGGCTCCCCCGCGAAACCGTCCGATGGGCTTCCTCGCGTGCCCCGGCCGAGGGGTTCCCCCGCGAGCCCCGGCCGATGGGCTCCACCCGCGAGCTCCGGCCGATGGGCTCTCCCACGAGCCCGTCCGATGGGCTCCCCCGCGAGCCCCGGCCGATGGGCTCCCCCGCGATCCCCGGCAGAAGGGTTCCCCCGCGAGCCCCGGCTAAGGGGCTCTCCCCCGAGGCCCAGCCGAGGGGCTCTACCGCGAGAACCTGCAGGGGGGCTCCCCCGCGAGCCTCGGCCGATGGGTTCTCCTCGAGCCCCAGCCGATGGGCTCCCCCGCGAAACCGGCCGATGGGCTCCCTCGCGTGCCCCGACCGAGGGGCTCCCCCTCGAGCCCCGACCGATGGGCTCCCCCGCGAGCTCCGGCCGATGGGCTCTCCCACGAGCCCATCCGATGGGCTCCTCCGCGAGCCCCGGCCGATGGGCTCCCCCGCGATCCCCGGCAGAAGGGTTCCCCCGCAAGCCCCGACTGAGGGGCAATCCCGCGAGGCCCAGCCGAGGGGCTCTACCGCGAGAACCTGCAGGGGGGCTCCCCCGCGAGCCTCGGCCGATGGGTTCCCCCTCTAGTACCGGCCGAGGGACTCCCCCTCGAGGCCTGGCCGAGGGTCTGCCCCGTGAGCCCTGGCCGAGGGGTACCTCCACGAGCCACAGCCGAGGGGCTCCCCCGCCAGCCATGGCTGAGGGGCTCCCCCGCAAGCCCCGGCTGAGGGGCTCCCCCGCGAGCCCTGGGCGATGGGCTCCCCCGCGAGCACCGGCCGATGGGCTCCCCCGCGACCCCCGGCCGATGGGCTCCCCCTCTAGTCCCGCCCGAGGGACTCCCCCTCGAGCCCTGGCCGAGGGTCTACCCCGTGAGCCCTGACCGAGGGGTACCTCCGCGAGCCACAGCCGAGGGGCTCCCCCGCCAGCCATGGCCGAGGGGTTCCCCCGCAAGCCCCGGCTGAGGGGCTCCCCCGCGAGCCCTGGGCGATGGGCTCCCCCGCGAGCACCGACCGATGGGATTCCCCCGCGAGCCTGGCCGATGGGCTCCCCCGCAAGCCCCGGCGGAAGGGCTCCCCCTCGAGCCCCCGTCGATGGGCTCCCTCTCGAGCCCCAGCCGATGGGCTGCCCTGCGAGCCCCGGCGGAAGGGCTCCCCCGCGATCCCCGGCAGAAGGGTTCCCTTTGAGCCCATGCCGAGGGGCTCCCCCGCGAGCCCCGTCCGACGGGCTCCCCCGCGAGCCCCGGCACATGGGCTACCCCTCGAGCCCCGGCCGATGGACTCCCTCGCGAGCCCGCCCGATGGGCTCACTCGCGAGCCACGGCCGAGGGGCTCTCCCGCGAGCCTTGGCCGAGGGGCTCCCCCGTGAGCCGCTGCAGAGGGGCCCCCCCGCGAGCCCCGGCCGAGGGGCTCCCCAGCGAAACCCGGCCGAGGGGCTCCCCCTCGAGCCCCGGCCGAAGGGCTCCCCAGCGAGCCCCGGACGATGGGCTCCCCCGCGAGCCCCGGCCGAGGGGCTCTCATGCGAGCCCTGGCCGAGGGGTTCCCCATCGAGCCCCAGCAAACGTGCTCTCCCCGATCCTCGGCCGATGGGCTGCCCCGCCAGCCCCGCCCGAGGGGCTACCCCAAGAGGCCTCATGAGCACCGGCCTGGGTCTCTTGGGCCTGGGCCTGGGCTGCCTGGGCTTAGGCCCGATCCCGAGCACAAGCCCGAGACCGAGCTCGAGCCCAGGCCCGAGCCTGAGACCAGGCCTGAGCCCGAGCCCAGGGCCGAGGCCGAGCCCAGGCCATAGCCCGAACCCAGGCCGGAGCAAGGTCGTCTGAAATCTTCCGTGAACTTAAACGACTCAGATAAGGGGAATGAATGGTTTGTTCTATGGACGCACACACACACACACACACACACACACACACACACACTCTTCTTCTTCTTCTTCTTCTTCTTCTTCTTCTTCTTCTTCTTCGCGTTCCTCTTCTTCTTCTTCTTCTTCTTCTTCTTCTTCTTCTTCTTCTTCTTCTTCTTCTTCTTCTTCTTCTTCTTCTTCTTCTTCTTCTTCTTTTTCTTCGCGTTCTTCTTCTTCTTCTTCTTCGCGTTCTTCTTCTTCTTCTTCTTCGCGTTCTTCTTCTTCTTCTTCTTCTTCTTCTTCTTCGCGTTCTTCTTCTTCTTCTTCTTCTTCTTCTTCTTCTTCTTCTTCTTCTTCTTCTTCTTCTTCTTCTTCTTCTTCTTCTTCTTCTTCTTCTTCTTCTTTTTCTTCTTCTTCTTCTTCTTCTTCTTTTTCTTCTTCTTATTCGCGTTCTTCTTCTTCTTCTTCTTTTTCTTTTTCTTTTTCTTCTTTTTCTTTTTCTTCTTGTTCTACTTTATCTTCTTCTTCTTCTTCTTCTTCTTCTTCTTCTTCTTCTTCTTCTTCTTCTTCTTCTTCTTCTTCTTCTTCTTCTTCTTCTTCTTCGCCATCTTCTTCTTCTTCGCGTTCTTCTTCTTCTTCGCGTTCTTCTCCTTTTTCGCGTTCTTCTTCTTCTTCGCGTTCCTCTTCTTCGCTTTGTTCTTTTTCTTCTTTTTCGCGTTCTTCTTCCTCTACTTCATCTTCTTCTTCTTCTTCTTCTCCCCGTCCCTCTCTCACCTTCCCCCACCTCCGTTCTCCCCTCTTACTTCTCTCCTTACCTCTTTTTCCCTCTCCCTCTCCCATCTCCCCCTACCCTACCCCCCCTCCACTTTCACCTTTCCCCATCTCCCTTCCCCTCTCTTCCTTCATAGACCCTTGGCAACGAGAGGTCAAAGGTCACTATAGGCGTTCGGCGCCAGCAGGGGCCCTTATAACGCAGTACAAGAAAACTCCAAGACAAGAGATGTAACTGACCAGAAGTGTTAGTGATTCGTGACTGGGGAGTGATATCAATTTACCCCAATCACAGACCCTCTATCATGTGTAGTGCTTATACGACGAAGTGTGTCTTAAACCAGTGGCGGTATTCTGTGAGAGAACCACTCCCCTCAACACGTACCTTTATCCTTCTCCCCACCCCCATACTTATCCCCTATGCCACGCCACAAGTCGTTGCACACATCACTGTCATCAACCAGAACAAAGGCCAAGAAAATCACCAAGTGGCCCCAAGGCCACGGTAAGTTACAACTTGATAGTTACATGAAATATCCAAACAAACCTGAATTATTGAAATAATTACATATTCACAAAGATACATAATGCTTTGTGATGCCTTTCAGTGTTCGAAGAGTTCTTGTCGATCATAGGTATGTAGTTTGTCGTTGCTGAAAGTTGTATACAAGTTCACACAGAGTACCCCAGTATTAACTCGGTGGGACGGTTACCTAGATTAACTTACACTGTCAACATTTCATGTTAAAAGAGATGGGAAATCTGTCGGAAGTCATAATATTCTCCACAGTATATATATATTATATATATATATATATATATATATATATATATATATATTATATATATACCTAGTTCTACCTAGTTGTATTTTACAGGAAGGGGAGGTATGCTCGTGTGACCCGTTTTTGTATCTCGCAAGATCAAGTTTGCTCTTAAATTCTCGTATGGTTTTTGCACACACTATTTTTTCATCCAATTTGTTCCATATGTCTATCACCCTGTGTGGGAAGCTGCGCTTTTTCAGGTCTTTTCCTGTCCTTTTTGAGTTTCATTGCATGTCCTCTTGTTTTTCCTCTGTCCCACTTTAATAAGTCCTCTCTGCCAAGACATTCCTTCCCTTTCCTAATCCTGTAGATGGTTAGTAGGTCCCCTCGCTCTCTTCTTTGTTCTAGGGTCGCCAATTCCAGTTCGGCCAGTCCTTGTTCATACATCAAGTTTGAAAGTGTTCTGGCCATCTCTGTCGTTGCTCTTTGTATTCTTTCTAATTTTCTTGTATTCTTTTTTATACTGGAGCACTCTTGCTTCGCTCGTAGCCAATCACTCGTCAGCAATTTTGGAATACTTCGGACAGACAGTTCTCTTATTATATATTTAATTTGTTTTATTTTTATTTTATTTATTTATTTTTCATTTCGTTTTATTTCATTTTGTTTCACTTTCCAACGATGGCCTTGTGCTTGAGTTTTTTTGTTTGTTTTTTCTCCCGAGAGCCTTTCGGGCTCTGGGGTCTCAGAGCTGGAGAAGATCCTTTTGAGAGGTTCTTTTTCTCCTTGAGGTAGAGATCTCCTGGGCCTGGGTCCTCGCAGCCAGCCGCCACTGCGACTGCAAGTGTCGGTCACGAAGATCCTTCGTACCGATGATGACATTCGCTCGGTCGTCCTCTCTCGCCAAAGTGCCCGAGGTGAGGTAGGATCCTCTTCGGAGGTCCTGCTCGGCTCTC
Organism: Oratosquilla oratoria; assembly: GCF_046742065.1. Classification (NCBI taxonomy): domain Eukaryota; kingdom Metazoa; phylum Arthropoda; class Malacostraca; order Stomatopoda; family Squillidae; genus Oratosquilla; species Oratosquilla oratoria. The sequence continues at coordinate 10,213,083 of NC_134803.1, read as the reverse complement.
CGGTTCGCGTGACACAGATTGTGTCAGACGGGTGGCGACGACGGGCACCGCTCTCGGTGGCGAGATTTGCGTTTTTTGCTTTTATTTTACATAATGTCTACACGTCACAGACCCATCATCACCTTGGTGACACCTCGTCAAGGCATGTTTTTGTTAGTTGGGCTGAAAATCTAGACATCTGGTTAGTAGTGTCCACATTACAAAAAAAGGGAAAGACGATGGACAGGAGGAGTAAGAGGAGGAGGAGCAAGGAGGAGGAGGAGGAGGACGAGGATGAGGAGGAGTAGGTCCACGCCATAGTTGTGGTTGTCGAGTTGTAGACCCCAGCCTCTTCTCGACGGTGCAAAGTGCCGCTTTTCTAAAAAGAATAAGTACATATTAACAATAGAAAACACAGAAGAAAATCAAGTAAGCTGAGATGAAATAAAGCAAAATCAAATACAACAAAACTAAACAAAACAAAAATAACAAAATAAAATTACATGAAAAAACAAAGTAAAAAAAGGCAAAAGAAATAGGATATATATATATATATATATATATATATATATATATGTATATAAATATATAAATTTATATATATATATATATCAACAAAGATATGTCGTAGCACATTTGTAAAATAATACAGATGACCCACTTTCGGAGAAGAATAAGCGAGGATAGAGATCTGTATATTTCGATCACTTACATATCTGCTGAAGAGGATCACAGTAAGTGATCGAAATATACAGATCTCTATATCTTCGCTTATTCTTCTTCGAAAGTGGGTCATCAGTATTATATATATATATATATATATATATATATATATATATATATACATATATATATATAAATATATATATATATGTGTGTGTGTGTGTGTGTGTGTGTGTGTGTGTGTGTGTGTGTGTGTGTGTGTGTGTGTGTGTGTGTGTGTGTGTGTGTGTGTGTGTGTGCGTGTGTGTGTGTGTGTGTGTGTGTGTGTGTGTGTGTGTGTGTGCTTGTGTGTGTGTGTGTGTGTGTGTGTGTGTTTTTAAATATATAAATATATATATATATATAAATATATATATATATATATATATATATGTTTGTGAAATTCGCTAGTGGACAGCGACATCAATCAGATAATCTCTTTTGGCAGTAGCGCACGGGATTCGAACCCGATGCGCTTGGAAGTAAACTCCCAAACCGCACACACGCCTTAGACCGCAGTTTGATTCATACCACCAGTAATCAAAATACCAACCTACATAAAGGCTTGTACAAACTTGATAATTTCATTTGTCAAGAAATTAGTAAGATAATATCAGGTAAAATGTAACCCAGCGAATTAACCTAATGTCGCCCTATTTCATTAGTAGAAACAGTGACCCTGGCGACTGTGACCTGATGTCGCCCCACCATCTTAAGATAATTGACAATGACCTTCCGCTCTCCAGGGGGTAATTGGTCGCTACGCTTTTTCAAACTGTCCTTGTTCCTTTGTATCATGTATATATTTGCTATGCATTCCTATCATTATGTACTTGTTGCACTGAAGATGTAATATACGAAAGCGCTCTGCTTCGTTAGTTTCTTTTTTCCAATTGGTCTACTTTGCATATATATATATATATATATATATATATATATATATATATATATATATATATATATATATATACATATACATATATGTATATATATAAAGAATACAATGAAATGAAAATACCTCGGTCAAATCATGTCTCGTTCGATTCTGGGACTTCACATCTCTCACCAGTTAACTTCAACTTTTTGGTAATACAAGCAAACACACACACACACACAAACACACACACACACACACACACACACACACACACACACACACACACACACACACACACACACACACACACACACACACACACACACACACACGTAGCGGTGCCGAGATTATTTCGGTACCGCTGCGCTTCGGGTCGTTACTCTGACTCTCATGGGCGGGGAGTTGGGTGTGTGTGTGTGTGGAATGTCATAGCATTACCCATAGATCGGACCTACGAGCTCTGAGCTCTCTTCCAGGAGGGAAATAGCTGTCGATCACGAGTCCAACACGTGATCCAAAGACCAAGTGAATACACACACACACAACCCCTCCCCTACCCCTAGAGCTGTTGAAGAACTGGTCATGTTCAATTCTTGGAGATACCAAAAAATGGCAAATAGTAAAGTTACCCTTAAAAAGTTAAGTTTTCTAAGATTCTATAAATCCAAAGAAAGCAAAGTATGATAGGAAAAAATTTAGTGTTTAATAACAATTCTTTTACTAAGATGTCCACGTGATTACGGACATGACTATGATTCCAACTTGGGTGCTATGAAAGGGCAAATGCCAAATATGAGAATGAATATTATTGGTTCAGATACGAATAAAAGCTTGTGATTTGTCAGCTTCCAACTGTGCGTTTCCCAAATACTGTTTTCGTCCTCATGATAAAAACCCGTTAGTTAGAAATGTTGCGAGTAATGATACTTATTTTTCACTCTCTCTGCCTATCTTCTAACTTCAACATACCTCCCTCAACCTTCTATTCCCTTCGTGCTCATCCATTTTCATTTTTTTTACTTTCTTTTTTTGACAGTTCTTTACCATTTTCGATCCAGTAGATCAGCGTTTCTCAACCAGGGTTCCGCGAGAACATGTGAGATAAGCTAATGCACTTTTGTTTTTTTTATTTGATTTCATATACGTAATATAATTAAACACGTACGACCCATTCTTGATTATTGTAATAATGTAATATAGACATCATCCTATCTAACCTATTATTACGAAGAAAATAAAATGAGAAAGATATGGTATATGTTTTGTTTTTTGTTTTTTTGTGCAGGGGTTCCTTGAGATATGCAATTTATTTTAAAGGTTAAGCAAGGGTAGAAAAGTTTAAACGCTACACTAGAGTGTTTATTTTTTCTTCCAACTGTATAAGTATTGCATAACTTCCTTGTCAAGTCTTGTGATCGCCGAATGGAAGGCGTCTTGGTACCAAACCTTCTCTTCCAGCATCTTCAGCTCAATTTTTTATCAGTCTGCGTTGGAATATTTCTTTATAGCCTTCATCTCTCAATTATTTGTTCTTTTTTTTTCATATAACTATACTCTTTAGAGGTTTTGATTTGTCAAGTTTTAGTTTGCCCACAACTAGCCTGTGGTCTGAACCGCATGGCATCGATGTTACAACATAAGACGAATTATGGGCTTGTCGGTGTATTTTTGCTGTATGCTATTGTACCCATACACCAAATCCTTTGCGGTCTTTTTCAATGTGTCCATTCAGATCTCCCATGATAACTACATTTTTCTGGAGGGATTTGTAGAATACTTCTCTTTTTTCTGCAGGTAGACCTTGCTGCGGTGCGTAGACTTTTATGAAATATGAATTGATTTAATTTGTCAGTAAGCCAAAATACTCTCGTTTTTCTGCTCCAATCTCGTGATTGTTTGTGCTAATTCGCCATGTGATAATGCTCCCACTCCATATTTGGTGTTTGCTCTTCCATTATATACTAAATGATAGTTATCATGCAAAACCCTTCTGACTTTTCTTGCAAGTCTTGTTTCACATAAAGCAAGTGTGCTGACTTTCTTTTCCTTTATCAGTAAAATCAGTTCCTCCTTTCCTCTAAGTGTTCCTACATTTAATGTAGCCACTGGCAAAAAAGTTCCTGAGGAAGGTTCTAGAATTATTCAATAGTCAGGGTCCATTTCCGTGCGGTCGTTGATCAAGGTTGACGTCAGAGTTCCGAGGCAAATCGTGAGTTTCTTAAGCACTATTTGCCGGCTTACTAGGCCTATTCCAAACCATTCGAGACTGTTAATTGGTAGCACGTGGTGTCCACTCCCTTTTGGTTGCAGGTCCAGGTCCACATGATGAGGGTCTCCGCCGGTCGATGTCCGCCATGGATGTTGCACTCCTCCAGGTCGCAAGCCACGGCCAGGAGTCATCAGGGCTTCAGGAACCCCGATCTCCACGTCGATGATGGATCCAAAGGAACAGCAGGGTTGTTGCAATTTGGCACCAGTGCCATCGCAGAAGTTGCCGGAGAGATGTTGTTATGCAAATCCAAGTAAAGACGCCAGTAGGAATAAACCGTCGGACTTTGTCGAAGTTAAGCAGTCTCTTGTCCAATCGAGTGCAAATCCTTGCACTAAGCAACACTCAACTGATGATGCTTCAACTATGGGTCGAGGTTGTCCTTGGAGCTCTTCGCCTCTCGACTCTGAGGCAGTCTCGACCGTGAAGAACCGATATGATTTATCTATTCAGTTACGTTATTATTCTTTTTTTTTGTGTGTGTGTGTCTGTGTGTGTTTATTCTATTTTGTTGTTTAGTTTAATTTCGTTTCGTTTCATTTCATTTCGTCTCGTTACATTTAGTTTCATTTCGTTATATTTCGTTTCGTTTGATTTCATTTTGTTTCATTTCATTTTGTGTCATTTCGTTTAGTTTCATTTCGTTTCGTTTAGTTTTCCAACAATGGCCTTGTGCTCGAGTTGTGGTCTTTTTTTTTCCGGAGACCTTTTCGGGCTCTGGGTCTCAGCGCTGGGATCCTCTCAAAGGGTTCTTCTTCTTCTTCTCTTTTCGTTCTTAGTTTTTATTTTATTTGTTTATTTTATTTTTTCTTTCTTCCTTTTATGTCTTTGTGCCCTGGAGGGAGACTTCCAGGACCTTGGTCCTCGCAGCCTACCGCCACTGTGAGTAAAGGTGTCGTAGAGCTAACATTTGCTTGGCTCGTCGACTCGGGTCCTCGAGGTCCGCTTCCCGAACTCCCCGAGGTAGGATCCTCTTCGGAGGTCGTGCGCGGCTGCCCAGTTCGCGCGACACAGATGATGCAACGTGAGGGCTGATGTGTGGCGATGAATTTGGGCACCGCTCTCTTTTTTTTTTTTTTTTTTTTTTTTTTTTTTTTTTTTTTTTTGACATGATATATGCACGCGCGCGCACACATATGCAAGGACACTCACACACACATACTCCCTCCTCCTTACTCCTTTCTCCTCCTCCTCCTCCTCCTCCTCCTCCCTCCTCCCTCCTTCCTCCCTCCTCCTCCTTCCTCCCTCCTCCTCCTTACTCCTCCCTCCTCCTCTTCCCTCCTCCTCCCTCCTCCTCCCTCCTCCTCTCTCTTCCCTTCTCCTTCTCCCTCCTTCCCCTCCCTCCTCCCTCCTCCCTCCTCCGTCCTCCGTCCTCCCTCCTCCTCCCTCCTCCTTCCTCCTCCTCTTTCCTCTCTCCTCCCTCTTCCTACCTCCTCCCTCCTCCTCCTCCCTCCTCCTCCTTCCTCCTCCTCCTCCCTCCTCCTCCCATTTCCTCCATCCTCCCTCCTCCTCCCTCCTCCTCCTCCCTCCTCCTCCTCTTTCCTCTCTCCTCCCTCCTCCTCCTCCCTCCCTCCTCCTCTCCTCCTCCTCCTACTCCTCCCTCCTCCTCCTCCTCCTCCCTCCTCCTCCTCCCTCCTCCTCCTCTTTCCTGTCTCCTCCCTCCTCCTTCCTCCTCCCTCTTCCTCCCTCCTCCTCCTCCCTCCTCCTTCCTCTCTCATCCATCCTCCATCCTCCTTCCCCCTCCTCCCTCCTCTCTTCTCCTTCCTCCTCCCTCCTCCCTTCTTTTTCCTCCCTCCTCTCTCCTCCCTCCTCCTTCCTCTCTCCTCCCTCCTCCTTCCTCTTCCTCCCTCCTCCTTCCTCTTCCTCCCTCCTCCTCCCTCTTCCTCCCTCCTCCTCCCTCCTCCTCCCTCCTCCTACATCCTCACTACTTTTCTCTCCTCCTCCCTCCTCCCTCCTCGTTCCTCCTCCTCCCTCCTCCCTCCTCCTTCATCCTCCCTCCACCTTCCTCCACCCTCTTCCCTCCCTCCTCTCTCTGTACTCCCTCTTCCCTCCTCCCTCCTCCTTTCTCCTCCTCCCTCCTCCTCCCTACTCCTCCCTCCTTTTCCATCCAGCCTCTATTTTCCTTCTCTCTCCTCCTTCCCCCTCGCTCCTTTACTTTCCTCCTCCCTCCTTCTGCCTCCTCCCTCCTCCTCCCTCCTTCCTCCTCCCTCCCTTTTTTCCTTCCCCCTACCTTCCCCCTCCTCCCCCTCTTTCCTTCTCCTCCCTCCTCCTCCCTCCTCCTCCTCTTTCCTCTCTCCTCCCTCCTCCTTCCTCCTCCCTCTTCCTCCCTCCTCCTCCTCCCTCCTCCTTCCTCTCTCCTCCCTCCTCCATCCTCCTTCCCCCTCCTCCCTCCTCTCTCCTCCTTCCTCCTCCCTCCTCCCTTCTTTTTCCTCCTTCCTTTCACCTCCCTCCTCCTTCCTCTCTCCTCTCTCCTCCTACCTCTTCCTCCCTCCTCCTTCCTCTTCCTCCCTCCTCCTCCCTCTTCCTCCCTCCTCCTCCCTCCTCCTCCCTCCTCCTCCCTCCTCCTACATCCTCACTACTTTTCTCTCCTCCTCCCTCCTCCCTCCTCCCTCCTCGTTCCTCCTCCTCCCTCCTACCTCCTCCTTCATCCTCCCTCCAACTTCCTCCACCCTCTTCCCTCCCTCATCCCTCTGTACTCCCTCTTCCCTCCTCCCTCCTCCTTTCTCCTCCTCCCTCCTCCTCCCTACTCCTCCCTCCTCCCTCCCTCCTCGTCCCGCCTCCTTCATCCTCCCTCCTTCTCCCTCCTCCCTCTTCTTCCCTTCTCCTCCCTCCTCCTCCCTCCTCTCTTCTCCTCCCTTCTCCATCCTCATTCCCCACTCCTCCCTCCTCTCTCCTCTCTCCTCCTCCCTCCTCCCTCTTTTTTCCTCCCTCCTCTCTCCTCCCTCCTCCTTCCTCTTCCTCCCTCCTCCTCCCTCTTCCTCGCTCCTCCCTCCTCCTCCCTCCTCCTACATCCTCACTACTTTTCCCTCCTCCTCCCTCCTCCCTCCTCGTTCCTCCTCCCCCCTCCTTCTCCTTCCTTCCTCCTGTCTCCACCCCTCTCCTCCCTCCTCCTCCCTCCTTCTCCATCCAGCCTCTATTTTCCTTCTCTCTCCTCCTTCCTCCTCGCTCCTTTACTTTCCTCCTCCCTCCTTCTGCCTCCTCCCTCCTCCTCCCTCCTTCCTCCTCCCTCACTTTTTTCCTTCCCCCTACCTTCCCCCTCCTCCCCCTCTTTCCTTCTCCTCCCTACTCCTCCCTCCTCCTCCCTCCTTCCTCCTCCTCCCTCCTTCCACCTCCTCTCTCCTTCTCCCTCCTAACTCCTAACTCCTCCCTCCTTTCTCCTCCTCCCCCTTCCTACTCCCTTGTCCCTACTCCTCGCCTTTCCTCCTCCACCCTTCTCCTCCATTCTCCACACTCCTCCTCCCTCCTTTTCCCTCCTACCTCCTCTTCCCTCCTCTCTCATCCTCCCTCCACCCTATCTTTACTCCTCCCTCATCCTCCCTCTCTCTCCTCCCTCCTCCCTCTCCCTCCTCCCTCACCCTCCCTCCTCCCTCCTCTCTCCTCCCTCCTACTCCTTCCTCCCCTTTCCTCCTCCACCCTTCTTCTCAATTCTCCACCCTCCTCCTCCCTCGTCTTCCATCCTACCTCTTCTTCCCTCCTCCCTCATCCTCCCTCCACCCTCTCTTTACTCCTCCCTCCTCCCTCTCCCTCCCTCCTCCCTTTTCCTTCCTCCCTCCTCTCTCCTCCCTCCTCCCTTCTGCTCCCTCCTCTCTCCTCCCTCCTCCTCCCTCCTCCTCCCTCCACCCTCCTCCCTCCTCCCACCTCCCTCCTCCTCCCTCCTCTCTCCTCCCTCCTCCTTCCTCCCTCATCGTCCCACCTCCTCTTCCCTCCTCTCTCCTCCCTCCTCCTCACTCTTCCTCCCTCCTTCTCCCTCTTCCTCCCTCCTCCTCTCTTCCCTCACTCCTCCTCCTTCCTCAATCTTTTCCCCTCCTCCTCCCTCCTCCTTCCTCCTCCTTCCTCCTTCTCCCTCTTTCCTCCTCTCTCCACCCTTCTCCTCACTCCGCCCTCCTCTTCCCTCCTTCTCCTTCCTGCCTCCTTTTTCCTTCTCCCTCCTTCCTCCTCCTTCCTCCTCTTGTTTCCTCCTCCCTCCTTCTTCCTCCTCCCTCCTCCTCCCTCCTCCTCCCTCTCTCCTACTCTCTCCCTTCTCGTACTTCCTCCTCCCTTTTCCCTGCTCCCCCTCTTCCCTCCTCCTCCCTCCTCCTCCCTCCTCCTCCCTCCTCCTCCCTCCTCCCTCCTCCTCCCTCCTCCTCCCTCCTCCTCCCTCTTCCTCCCTCCTCCTCTCTCCTTCCTCCTCCCTCCTCCTCTCTCCTTCCTCCTCCCTCCTCCTCCCTTCTCCCTCTTCCCTCCTCTTCCTTCCTCCCTTCTCCTTCCTCCTCCCTCCTCCTCCCTCCTCCCTCCTCCCTCTCCCCTTCTCCCTCCTTCTCTCTCCCTCCTCCCACCTCCTCCTCCCTCCTCCCTCCTCCCTCCTTCTCTCTCCTCCCTCCTCCTCCCTCCTCCTCCTCCCTCCTTCTCCTCCTCCTTTCTCCCTCCTCCTCCCTCTTCCTCCCTCCTCCTCCCTCTTCCTCCCTCCTCCTCCTCTTCCTTCCTCCTACCTCCTCCGTTTCCTCTCCTCCCTCTTCTTCCCTACTTCCCCTTCTCTTTCCTCCTCCCTCATCCTCTTTTTCTTTTTCTTTTTTCTTTTCTTTTTCTTTTTCTTTTTCTTATCTTTTCTTTTTCTTTTTTCCTTTTCTTTTTCTTTTTCTTTTTCTTATTTAAATTTAGATATCAGCTAGTAACAGCAGGAAGGGGTGGGGGAGAAAATACAATGTTGGGGGGGGGGGAGATCTCACCTCCATCCACCTAACACAACACAAAATCATTCAGTCTGGCACAAACATCTTCATCACCATTTGGCTTGCCAATTTATCACATGTAAAATCTCCATACCTGAACTTTATATTTTCATCAAAAATTACTCGTATCAACCAACATTCTATTGCATTTCTTTCATGTACTCTCTTTCCTTTGGCTAATATTCTTGCCTTCCACCAATTAATATCATGCTTTTATAATGCTTTGTCTTCAAATACCATTATCTCCAATTATTTCAACATTCAAAAAGGGCAACCTCTTCCTATTTTCTATTTCAAGAGTCAAGTTCATGTAGGGTACCAGTCAATCTACATTGATAAGGAAATCATCAATAGATAACTTATTAGGCCACAAGCACAAAACATCGTCTACATATCTCAACTAAAACATTTTTTCATTTTTAATACTTCTTAAGAAATATTTTTCAAAATATTCCATGTACATCTTAGCTAAAACAGGTCAAAGACGATCCCCCATAGCCATCTCCAAGGTCTGTGTGTAATATTTTCTCTCAAAGGCAAGAGAATGATTTACATACAAACTTGTTATTTTTACCTTTTTTTCAAGGGATACTGTTACGGGCGCTGGTATGTGAAGAGACGTTACGTATAACGTCTAAGTGCTTAAGAACCAGCGCACTTCTAGAAGCCACTGTAGGACTGAACTATCTGGTCAGGGCCTAGATAATTCGTAAGACTAGAAGTAAAGGTAACAAAGAAGATTCCAGGAAAGGAATATTAAACTAGCGATAAAACTAGTAAACGAAATTATTAATGGAAAATATTTACAGGCAATCAACACAAAAGAGAATGGGCAGTAGGGTCAATGGGACCGTTACATGATTATGAGAATATGGAAATTATCGTTCAAATAAGAAACAAGATAAGTATACAATATGGTACTATCTAAGTACAAAGAGATCAGGAACATGCATCAGAATAAGTAATAAGTACAAATATAAGTAAAGTAATGCAATGTATATCAGACACGTAATGTAGGCAAAAAGGGTGATCACTTCACACCAATCGTCTCATGAATCTAAACCTTCTAGTATTTATCAAGATATCAATATGTGGGAATATGACAAGGAATGAGCGAATACCGCTGCTTATATACCATTGGACCGGAAACTGGTGCGGGTGAGGAGGAGGGTAAGTTAACACGTCAACATGGGTAGTTTTTAGGACCCTTGACTCGCTTGAACAATCTATTTATTTAGTAACTGTCAAATCTGTGCGCTCCGAACTATTCAGGATTTCGCTTGTCTGTTTGTTCTACAAGAGTGCGCACCTCTCTCCGCACGTAGGCGAGATTACATATAATGGACGGGCGTTACTGCTTAACATTGTTACAATACATACATAGACAAGAAATATGAACATAGTTATGTAATACAAAGAAACACAATTCTATAACATAATTACACATATGACGTAATATCTAATATTACGTTACACCTCCACCGTTTGGGAAAGCTTTTCACTTTCTGTTGAAAAGCTACGTTCTAGAAAGTATGGAGTAGTTCTTCTGCGCAGGGGACAGCTTCTTGCTGTAGTAGGTGATAGCGTGAAGAACTTCATTGTGTTCTTGCAAGAGGGCGGCACCGATACAGGTGTCGTTGGCGTCGACTTGCAGAAGAAAGGGTCGTTGGAAGTCGGGTGCCCTTAGAACTGGTGCGTTAGTGAGAAGGGACTTCAGGTTTTTGAAGGCCGTCTCACAGGTAGGTGTCCACACGAAGTCGTGGTCTTTTCTCAACAGGTCAGTCAATGGTTCTGCTAGATCTTGTTTCTCAGATAAGTGAAGATTTTGTAGTATCTGGGAGTTTTCCAAGGGAATCTCAGGAGGATTAGGCAGGTTATCAGGAGGCTCTTCCGATTTTATTGTGGTAGAGCTGCAAATTGGAATTGGATCTCTGGAATGATAAGGTTTTAAGGTATTTATGTGACAGAGACGGGAACTCTTTCTTCTGTCTGGAGTTTTGATTATGTAGTTGAGATCACTGGCTCTGGACAAGACTTCATAGGGTCCTTTGTATTTAGCCTGCAATGGATCTCCTGGTATGGGAAGATAAAGTAACACTTGATCTCCTGGAGAGAAAGTTCTAAGTTTAGAATTTTTATCATACCGACCTTTCATTACTCGTTGAGCATTCGTCAAGTTCTCTCTTGCCAACTTCCAAGCTTCTAACAACTTCTCGGTGACCTGGGACACGTATTTCAAAGAAGGAACTGGTGGTTCTTCTTTCATCCATTGTTCATGAAGTATCTTTAGGGGACCACGGACTTCATGACCGAAGACTAATTCTGACGGGCTGAATCCAAGGCTTTCTTGAATTGTTGTTCGGGTGGCGAACAACAAAAAGGGGAGTCCGTCTTCCCAATTTCGAGTGTTCTCAGCACAGAAGATTCTTAACATTGTCTTGAGCGTTTGGTGAAAGCGCTCTAGAGCACCTTGTGATTGAGGATGATAGGCGGAGGAAGTTACATGATTTATACCTAGTGTTACAAGAGTTTCTCTAAACTTGTTGGAAAGAAAATTACTTCCTTGATCACTTTGAATGTTCTTGGGAAATCCTACCATAGTGAAATATTTCAACATTTCTCTGATTATGTTTTGAGCTTTAATATTTTTCAAAGGAATTGCTTCTGGAAAACGAGTGCTCATACACATGATTGTGAGAATGTACTGATTTCCTTTACTTGAAGGAGGTAAAGGTCCTACACAGTCAATAAGAACTTTTTTAAATGGCTCTTCCATTACAGGAATGGGATGGAGTGGAGCTTCTACAATTTTCTGGTTGGGCTTACCTACAAGTTGACATGTATGACATGTTTTACAATATTGGGCAACATCTTTGACAACCGTGGGCCAATGGAAATGTTGGGTTATGTTGAACAAGGTCTTTCTTACCCCTAAGTGACCTGCTAAGGGAGTATCATGAGACAATCTTAGAACATTATTCCTGAAACCAAGAGGGAGGACTATTTGATTCCTTACTTGCCATGGCTGGTCAGCGGTTGCGGTGGATGCTCTCCATTTTCGCATTAGGACTCCGTTTTCTATATAGAAACCTCGTGACATATTTTCAACTTCTTCTGGAGATGAAACAATCTCGTACAAATTTTTAAGAGAATGATCTGACTTCTGTTCTTTGATTAATTCTGCTCTAGATAGAGAAACTGGTGAAGAAGAAGATGGGTCAGTTTGGGAGAATAGGGATTCTAAATTATAGGTCTCCTCTTCAGATTTCTTGTACTGAGATCTGGTTACAGCACAAGCGGGAAACAACTGTAAGTTATCTGAAGGTTCTACTGAGGTCTTAGGGTTATTTGTTATTAAGGGAGAAATGACTTTGCTTCCAGCGATGTCATTGGCCAACAATAAGGATATTCCTACTATGGGAAGAGAGTCTACTACTGCTACTTTAACCATTCCGGTTGTTAAATCAGACCGCAAGAAAACATTATGTAATGGACATTTTATAATTCCTCCAACTCCTTCTATCAATATATCATAACCTGTATATGACTCACCCAGATTCTGCAAGACAGAATTTAAAATCAGACTTTGCTTTGCTCCTGTGTCTCGGAGTATGGAAATAGGATATTGTTGTGAACTACTACTATGAGATATAGTTCCTGAAGATACAAATGGTTTGAAACAAGGATCATGATCTGATGAGGGGGGTTCTACATTACTTGACAATACCGGCTTCTTTGGTAGTTTATCCTGAATAGAGGATTTTGAATCATCTGATTTTATATTACTTACAAGAGTTGGTGTCTTATTGGAGAATGAGGGTGTCAGTCTCTTTCTGCAATTAGAAATGTGATGGCCAACTTGTTTACAATATGAACAAGTTACAGGGGGATTAGTCTTAAACCTTTCCATTCTTTGCCAAGGTTGGTTTGGAGGATATTGATTGAAATCAGACCTGTAACTGAAATGTGATGGGCTAGACTGATTTTCAAAGTGTTTCTTTGGGGACCAAGGATCAGAGTATTTTGTTGAATCTGGATTATATGACTTTGACTTTTGGGATTCCATTTGTCTTGACTTAGGTTTATGATTTAGTGTGAACTCATCAGCCAATACAGCAGCTTTAGTTAAAGTTTCGGGAACATGATCATCTATAAAAATCCTAAGATCTGTCTCTAAGGTATTCTTAAACTGCTCCAACAAAATCAACTGTTTAAGTCTATCTAAGGTGTCCGTTTCACTAGCCAAACACCACCTATTGAATAACCTCTCTTGTTGAGCCGCATATTCTACGTATTTTAACTGAGGTGTCTTCCTATAATTACGGAATTTCTGTCTATAGGCCTCTGGTATTAGTTCATAAGCTTTTAAAATACAAGCTTTCATATTATCATACTCGCTTTCTGCTTCTGAAAGAGAAGTATAAATTTGCTGAGCCTTACCCTTAAATTGTGTTTGAATGATTAATGGCCAATTTTCTTTAGGGATTTGTAACTGTTGCGCCAATTTTTCCCACTGAAGAAAGAAAATTTCTGGCTCTCCTTCTGAAAATTGGGGTAGAAGTTTTACATACTTGGAAATATCTATATGACCTTCCTGAACTACGGGTTGTCTATCAACAATCCTAGCTTCTACTTCTGCCTTCTTTAATTCTAACTCTGCCAATTTGACTTTAGTTTCGTTCTCTCTTTCTATTTGTTTCACTTTAGCTTCCTCTTCTCTAGCTCTAAATTCTGCCTCAATTTGCATTTGTTTCAGTTTAGTTTCCTCCTCTTTAGCTTTAAATTCTGCCTCAATTTGCATTTGTTTCAATTTAGCTTCCTCCTCAAATTCTACTCTCCTGACCTTTAATTCAATCTCCTTAATCTTAAGTTCGGTTAGTCGTGCCTCTATTTCTAACCTATTTGAAGGAATTTGTATAGCTGTAATCTCTTCTGGAGATAAGATCTCATCTTCGATCAGATTTTCAACGAGTTCCTGAAGTATTTTTTTCTTTCGTAAACTTGTATCAATGTCTACTCCAAAGTGCTTGCCTATTTCTATCAAAGTGTCTTTAGTTTGTTTCTTTAAGAAACTTACCTTGGGATTTTGAACGAATTCTTGAACTATATCATCCATCTCTATAAGAATGTGTTAAATACCTGATCCAATATCCTTGGCAAGGGTCGCCACTTTGTTACGGGCGCTGGTATGTGAAGAGACGTTACGTATAACGTCTAAGTGCTTAAGAACCAGCGCACTTCTAGAAGCCACTGTAGGACTGAACTATCTGGTCAGGGCCTAGATAATTCGTAAGACTAGAAGTAAAGGTAACAAAGAAGATTCCAGGAAAGGAATATTAAACTAGCGATAAAACTAGTAAACGAAATTATTAATGGAAAATATTTACAGGCAATCAACACAAAAGAGAATGGGCAGTAGGGTCAATGGGACCGTTACATGATTATGAGAATATGGAAATTATCGTTCAAATAAGAAACAAGATAAGTATACAATATGGTACTATCTAAGTACAAAGAGATCAGGAACATGCATCAGAATAAGTAATAAGTACAAATATAAGTAAAGTAATGCAATGTATATCAGACACGTAATGTAGGCAAAAAGGGTGATCACTTCACACCAATCGTCTCATGAATCTAAACCTTCTAGTTTTTATCAAGAGATCAATATGTGGGAATATGACAAGGAATGAGCGAATACCGCTGCTTATATACCATTGGACCGGAAACTGGATACTTCCGGTTAAGGGTGCGGGTGAGGAGGAGGGTAAGTTAACACGTCAACATGGGTAGTTTTTAGGACCCTCGACTCGCTTGAACAATCTATTTATTTAGTAACTGTCAAATCTGTGCGCTCCGAACTATTCAGGATTTCGCTTGTCTGTTTGTTCTACAAGAGTGCGCACCTCTCTCCGCACGTAGGCGAGATTACATATAATGGACGGGCGTTACTGCTTAACATTGTTACAATACATACATAGACAAGAAATATGAACATAGTTATGTAATACAAAGAAACACAATTCTATAACATAATTACACATATGACGTAATATCTAATATTACGTTACAATACCATCAATAGTTACCTAGAATATTTGAGAAAAAAGTTAAAAAAAAAAATCTTGGATATTATACGTAACGGATGCTACAGTTAAAATAAGTGTGACGTCATATGTGTTTCACGTCATTTAAGTGTGACGTCATATGGTACACGTTCTTTGATTTGATTAAGTCCGTCAACAACTAAAAGGAATCGTGCTCAGAGGAACAACGGATGTATATATGTGTATGTTTGTATGTATATATGCATGTATATATGCATATATGTATGTATGCATGTATGTACGTACGTATGTATGTATGTATGTATGTATGTATGTATGTATGTATGTATGTATGTATGTATGTATGTATGGATGTATGTATGTATGTATGTATGTATATATGTATGTATGCATGCATGTAAAATGTTTAACTGTTTTGGCGGAGGTTTGCACTTTCCGAGTGCTTCTCAATTTTATTTTTTATTTTTTTTCTATTTTATTTTTGTCTGTCTCCTCCCGACAATTTCCCATACACTCCTTGTTTTGTAACAGACTGATATAATCAGGATAGCAAGCATTACATCGAACAGACTTGACTTTTATATATATATTTCTGTCGCCAAGCAAATTTTTTTTTCAGCTGAGGGTAAACTTGACTTCAAAGGGATAAAACCCATCTCCATGCATCCTTTGAGTAAGTGATTTTATTCACACAAGGGAAAGATTATTGAGGATTTTGATTGGTCAATAGCCTGCCTTAGGGATGAGACGTAGGGTCATCATGGATAGTGTTGATGTCAACAAAAATTATGTGAAGAAAATATATGTACAACGAAGACCACTGACTTCGGGAAGTGAAATGTCACCCATTCTTCTCTTGTTGATCGTTCACTTTATTATCAAAACCCGCAACATCAATTGTTATCGTTATCGTCCGGTTTGATTTCGATCTATATCTCGCAGCGCTGTTATGTTTAGCATTTATAGTCGTATCTAAAATCTAGTGCTATTTTGTGATTTATGTGAGTTTTTTTTTTTTGTGTTGTTTCTTGCTATTTCAAAATGAAACACAAATTTCACCTATTTCTGTTTATTTTGGGTTTTGGCTCAGTTGCTATGCCAGAATGTTTAAACAGAGAATATTAACCTTCACTTTTTTTGAGGGGAGGGACCTGCTCTTTGGAGACCTCTCAATGATACTGTGAAAGGTCACGAGTCTTCTCACGCCATTTTCATTCTTGAACAAAAGATCGATCGTCTCCATACGGAAAGAGGAAGAGGAGGATAGGCAGATAAAGAGGAGAACAAGAAAAGGAAGATCAGTATGTGAACAGAAATGGAAACACGGTTCAAGGGGAATGAGAAGGGAAAGAGGATAGGAAAAAGGATAGAGGAATGTCAAGAGGAAGGGAAGGATATAAAAAGGAAAAGAAGGATAGGAGTAGGAAGAAGAGGATGAGAAAACGAAAAAAAATCAACATGAATATGTGAAGAAATAATTTATTTCACATATAGCTCATGAGTAGCAAAACAGGCTTAATATGGAACAAATTCATAGCAAGCTTGAAATTGTAGGATATCTTCAGATAATTGGCCACAATAACATACTATAAGTCCGCAGTGATCCCCTTTATGCTTAGCCGAAAATTCAAAATGGCGCCCAAAATGGCCGCCTCTTTGGGATTCCCATATTACAAGCTTCAGGCATGGTAGACTAGCAAACAAAATGTCAAAATATATGTTTCTAAACACGAGAAATTCAATAAAACTATGAAATTTAAGATTAAGCAACAATTTTATGTGGGAGCACGATTACAAGAGGATTCCCGTATGAGTTGGACAAACAATATTTACTTATTATTTCCAAAAAACTACCTGTTTTGGCAAAATTATATAAATACTTCGTCAATAAATATTAGTTTTTGATCCATTGTATGTGAATCCTTATTAGAATATATCCATATGTAAGAAAATACTATCATTTCTTAAAAATAACGTCAAATATTCATTAAGTTTCACTGGAAATGTATTAACTATCAGTATATTATCAAAATATAGAATTATCCATATCCATGAAAAGAGACTTTATGTATTTCTCCTTGCACAGACTAAATGGTTTACTCTTATAATTACATAACTATTGATCCTTCAGCAATGTTTGTATGAAAGAAGGGGGACTGTGCTTCACAAATATCTCCCCAGAATATGTAAATACTATAATCGCTCTGGCTTCCAAACCAACTGGGCCAGAGGATGTTGGGATACGTTGAGTATTTCATAAAGTTAATCTCGTTATTTTGGGGTAAATCGTGTGGCTTCTAATATTGGTGAGGTCCAGATAATGTCAGTTCGGATAAGAGAATGACTGTTACTGCCATTATTGCATGTAAAACTGCAAAATAATACAATGTGGTAAGCATGTACAACCTCCAACTTGTGATACTCCAAAGTATGATTAGTAAAAGTATAAAAGTAGGATTACATTGTTCTTGTCTCTCCAGTTCCCTCTTAGTCCGGCCTACTTGTTGCTGGGATCATGTCTCAAAGATCTGGTCATGACCCGACATGCAACCTTTCCTCTCAGTTCTCTGGTTCTGGTAGAACTCGATGTTCTTGTCTTTCTCCTCCCTGGATAAAAGTCTGTTGCTCTCTATATCCTGGATACCATTGGGAGCTCTTATGTCGAACAGACTGTCCAACTCCAAGACAAATGCACTCCTCTTTCCTTCAGGGTCCCTTGCTTTTCTTTTGCTCTTCGTCAGTGCTCTGTGTTTGTCATGTAGTCATGGGTCATGTAGTCATGGGTCTCCCTGTATTTTCTGGTAAACTTTGGAGATAAAGAAAGTAGTGGTCTGTTGGTGGGAAGCTGGTAATCACTGATGCAAGATGAAGGGTATCCGACCAGGAAGATTCCAGTGAGAGATCTGGTGGACGGCCGACTTGATGCTTGGTTGTGGACTGCAGGTGGACGTTCTGAAACATCAACTGTACGTCTTCGTAGCTCCTTGCTTAATGCCATTATGAAGTATCTTGTGAATATTTTTCTGAATTTGGATCGAGTTTCTGTGCTGGTCTTGCTTTTATGCTGTTCACTATTGCCCAACATCATTAACAAGTTTCTGTAAATATGAAATATGAAATTAAATGCTGAAATTATGTACGAGTTTTGGTCTAAATTCACTTAAAATCCAAACATCCATAAAAAACTATGTCTCAAGGTTAGCATAAGTCAGGATTTTCAACAATTTCATATGTTTTAAAATTCAGGAGGAATTTATAGATTCTAACGATTGCTATATGTAGGGTAGATTCTGTTCCATCATATGATACCTAATTTGTGGCTCTATCTTGGATAAATAAAAAGTATACCACAAAATATACTTAGAAATGCCTCGAAATTGGCCCTTTTTGGTAAGCTATAAAAAAACTCGAGCCTCCATGCCGCAATGCTTCCATATATCCTTGATAAAAATGATGCACTTTTTGGCTTTTTCAGGTCAATTTTTTTTTTTTTTTTTTGAACAGGTTTATACAAACCATTCTCCCCATCATGAAATGTATTGTGATCAATCAAGGTAGTGAAATTTAAGTCGGCATTGTCAATGTCACCCCACTGTCCTCTCTGTCTATAAGTTTTCGTAATTCTCTAGAGTTGTTCTTGCAATTGGTTCTTAAGGCCCCTTGCCTTTTTCCTTCTGTAGCTTGAGGGGTGAATAAAAATTTGGGTGTATTTTAAAGATGCTTCTTGGTCTTGGTATGTACACCCCGAGAGTCCCACTCGGAACCCTCTACATTACGTCAAGCCACCTTCGTTCTGATATTACTCTTTTATTCATCCAATAATCTTTTACTTCTCAAACAAGTGCCACACCTTAAGGGCGTGACTTTTCCTCTCTGCGCCAATAATTTTCTCCTCCACCTTTTTCTCCAATCACAGAGGCTGTTATACTGTTTCAAACGATACCACCACGTAAGCATTATGTCGCAACGGAAATGGCTTGTACGCTTACAATTTTTGCTTCCTAAGCGATATTACACAGTCACTTCCGTTTAACAACAATATTGCAAAACCCAGGCTTGACTCTCCTTAAACCTGCAACTCAGCATTTTGTTATATATACAAGGCGCGAGTCTGACTCAGCTATTCCCTGTCGCCTGTCGGCCGTTGTTTTTATAATAACTGATCTTGGATTAGCATTCGTTCTCCATCTACCTCACCATTTACCTACTTTTCTACTTTCATCCATACTTCCATCTACCGGCCTCTTACATCAAATACAAACTAAGTAAAACCATCTAAGCCATAAGAAGGTTCAGAAAAGGAGACTATGACACTATACACAGAGCGTTAAACCTTCTTCTAATCATCAGCAAAGCTAATAGTGCTTAGGATGTCTATCAGCTTAAAAAAGACGTATTTCTGGTGTATGTACAAATATATGGGAAGTAGTATTGGTGAGCTGAAAGATTATGGTCTGTAAGTTGAAATGATAGCATGGGCTATGGCTGTGCTCCATTAGTTTACAACAAGAGACTGTTTGTCTTTCAGATCCAGTAGTTTCTGTAAAAGACGCTTAAGTGACCCTGGAACCAAGGTATTACAATTCTTAGTTTCTTTCATTGCGTGGTATTCACTGAGATCACAAACAAATGAATATCTTCACGGATAATTGCAGCAGCTACATCAGTTATTAGATCATTTTCATATCTTTTGCAACTTGTTCTGTTTTTGTTTCACTATTCGCGAAGGACCTGGCGTGCAGTGTCACGAAAACTGACAATGCTCATCTTTCCGGGTTTGCCAGTGATAATGATGTCATCACCTTAACGTTCCTTGACCTTTTGTTTGAGATATTTGACAGAGTATCTATCGTGTCTTTGTACGAACGTTTCCAAGTGCCCCAACGGGACAGCAATGGAATACTGATATTCATCATTATCATCTAGAGATGAGCACAGTTCACTGAGAGCAGAGTCTCTGGCAGCATCAGCTGGTTTGCCAGCCCTTTTTTGTTCAAGATCAGTAAAGAACTTCCTAGCACAGTCTGTGTAGTATTTTGGCTCAGCTGCTACCAGGTCTATGGCACCAATTCTTTTTCCAATTGCATTACCCCACTCATCACATCTTTCACAAGTACTTTTCAAAATACTGTCCTTGAACTCATTAGTTTCTACACAACTGAAGATTTTCTTCTTGTTGAGTGACAGTTTTCCACCAGTTTCTATATTCTTTGAACAAAATTAGCGTTGGTTCGCAATGACAAAGTGGGTTTGAGACGTCAATGTGGGAGGTGCAATGTCTTCCTCAGCTACTGACTCACTTGCCTTTCTTTTCTTTGTCTTAACCCATTCAACTCCGATGACAAGATGTCTTGTCATTTGGTCAAATAAAACAAAAAATCATAATAAAACAACAAAATGTTTGATGATCAAACAGCACCAGAAAAATATGACGTCATCAGTCCTCCTCGAGGAGGACTGATGACGTCATATTTTTCTGGTGCTGTTTGATCATCAAACATTTTGTTGTTTTATTATGATTTTATTTTATTATGACATCCTCTCACTACTTCACCTATCTTCGTACTGGATGTACTGGCGATCTTCAGCCCTGCTCTGCGGAGCAAATGTCCTAACTCTTCTGTGTGCTTGGAGTTTGGAACTACAATGAAGCCACCTTCCTTAGTCTCCTTTTTCTCATCATTTCTCTTTTCCATTATTTTAAGAGCTATTTTCTTCAAACTATGGAGTAACCCTTCTGGATATTTTAGTCCTGAGAACACTTTAAAAATATATTTGATTTCTCTGTCAATATGTTCTTTACTACATACCCGGAACGCTCTGAGAAAAAATCCAATTATTACTCCTCTCTTTATCCTTTCACTATGTGCTGAAAAGTAGTGGATGAGGTCATTTTTGTTGGTAGCTTTTCTGTGAACCGAGAAACCCACCGTGCCGTTATCCTTCCTCCAAATTAATACATCCAAGAAAGGTAACTTTTGATCCACCTCGTGTTCTACTGTGAACTGAATATCCCTGTCTACCATGTTCAGCCTATTAAGTTTGGTGGTGAAATTGATTTTCTCCGGGGCAATGACTAGGACGTCGTCTACATATCGAAACCAATGGGTCCCTCTTCCCATAATTTTCATAAAATGATCTCTCTCCAAAACTTCCATGTATAATGATGCTAGGACTGCACTGAGTGGACTCCCCATTGCCAGACCACGTATCTGACAATATTCCTCATCCTGGAACATGAACGGTCCGAATCTGATACACAGAGAGACTAATTCAAAAAAATCCTTTCTTCCCACTGGTAAATCCTGGTCATCTATATTACCGATGGCTTCCTTGGCTGCTGTTAGTGCTCCCTCTCCGCAAACATTTGTGAACAAAGCAGTTACATCATAACTTATCATAACTTTCTGTGAGAAATCCACATTACTGAGTCTCGTGATTAGGTCACTTGAGTCCTTCAAATGGCCACTGCTAAGTGCCCCCAAACATCGAGATAAAGTCGTGAAGTGCGCTTGTTGTCGTGTAGGATTGGTGAATTGATCGTGCTGTAGTCGCACTGTAAACGTGCTGGAGTAATGAAGTTGTTTTGCCCCGGCCGATGGGCTCCCCCGCGAGCCACGGCCGATGGGCTCCCCCGCGTGCCCGGCCGATGGGCTCCCCCGAGAGCCGGGCCGAGGGGCTCCCCCGCGAGCACGGCCGATGGGCTCCCACGCGAGCCACGGCCGAGGGGCTCCCCCGCGAGTCAGATCAGAGGAGCTCCCCCGCAAGCCCCGGCCATTGGGCTCCCTCGCGAGCCCCGACCGAGTGGATCCCCCTCGAGCCCCGGCTGATGGGCTCCCCCGCGTGCCCCGGCCGATGGGCTCCCCCGCGAGCCCTGACCGGGGGGATCCCCCTCGAACCCCGGCCGAGGGGCTCCCCCTGAGCCCCGGCTGATGGGCTCCCCCGCGTGCCCCGGCCGATGGGCTCCCCCGCGAGCCCCGGCCGATGGGCTCCCCCGCGATACGGGCCGATGGGCTCCCCCGTAAGCCCCGGCCGAGGGGCTCCCTCTCGAACCCCGGCCGATGGGCTCCCCCGCGAGCACCGGAAGATGGGTTCCCCCGCGTGCCCCGGCCGATGGGCTCCCCTGCGAGCCCCGGCCGAGGGGCTCCCCCGCGAGCTCCTGCAGGGGGGCTCCCCCGCAAGCCTCGGCCGATGGGCTCCCCCGCGAGCTCCACCCGTTGGGCTCCCCTTCGAGCACTGGCCGATGGACTCCCCTGCTAGCCCCGGCCGAGGGGCTCCCCCGCGATCCCGGGCCGATGGGCTCCCCCTCGAGCACTGGCCGATGGATTCCCCTGCTAGCTGCGGCCGATGGGCTCCCCGGCGTGCCCCGGCCGAGGGGATCCCCCGCGAGCCCCAGCCGATGGGCTCCCCCGCGATTCCGGCCGATGGGCTCCCCCGCGAGCCCCGGCTGAGGGTTTCACCCGAGAGCCCCGGCCGACGGGCTCCCCCGCGATCCCCGGCTATTGGGCTCCCGGCTATTAGGGTCCCCCGCGAGCCCCGGCCGAGGTGCTCTGCCTCTAGTCCCAGCCGAGGGGCTCCCCCTGGAGCCCCAGCCGAGGGGTTCCCCTGCGAGACCCGGCCGATGGGCTCCCTCGCGAGCCCTGGCCGATGGGCTTCCCCGCGAGCCCCGGCCGAGGGGCACCCCCGCGAGGTCGGACGATAGGCTCCCCCGCCAGCCCCGGCCATTGGGCTCCCCCGCGAGCCCCGGCCGAGGTGCTCTCCCGCGAGCTTCGGCCGAGGTGCTCTCCCTCGAGCTCCAGCCGAGGGGCTCCCCCGCGAGGCGCGGCCGATGGGCTTCCCTGCGAGCCCCAGCCGAGTGGCTCCCCCGCGAGCCCCGGCCGATGGGCTCCCTCGCGAGCCCTGGCCGATTGTCTCCCCCGCGAGCCCCGTCCGATGGGCTCTCCCGCGAGCCTCGACCAACGGGCTCCCCCGCGAGCCCCGGCTGATGGGCTACCCCGCGAGCCTTGGCCGAGGAGCTCCCCCGCGAGCCCCAGCCGAGGGGCATCCCTTCGAGCCCCGGCCGAGGGGCTCCCCCGCGAGCCCCGGCCGAAAGGCTCCCCCGTGAGCCCCGGACGATGGACTCCCCATCGATCCCCGGCCGAGGGGCTCCCCCTCGAGCCCCGGCCATTGGGCTCCCCCGCGAGCCCCGGCCGAGGTGCTCTCCCGCGAGCTTCGGCCGAGGTGCTCTCCCTCGAGCTCCAGCCGAGGGGCTCCCCCTCGAGCCCCGGCCGAGGGGTCCCCCGCGAGCCCCAGCCGATGGGCTCCCCCGCGAGCCCAGGCCGAGGGGGGCCACCATGAGCACCGGCCTTGTGGCTCCCCCCGAGCCCCAGCAAACGTGCTCTCCCCGATCCTCGGCCGATGGGGTCCCCCGCCAGCCCCGGCCGAGTGGCTACCCCAATAGGTCCCATGAGCACTGACCTTGGCCTCTTAGGCCTGGGCCTGGGTTGCCTGGGCCTGGGTCTGGGCTTCCTGGGCCTCCTTTGCCGCCTGGGCCTACTGTGCCTCCTGGACCTGGGCCTGGGCCTCCTGGGTCTTGGCCGACTGTGCCTGGGCCGTCTGGGCCTGGGGCACCTGGGCCTGGGCCGCCTGGGCCTGGGCCGCCTGGGCCTGGGCCTGAGCCTCCTCGGCCTGGGCCGCCTGGCCCTGGGCCTCCTGGGCCTGGGCCGCCTGGCCTGGGCCTCCTTGGCCTGGGCCACTCGTGCCCGAGTCCAGGCCCGAGTTCGAGCCCGAGCCCAGGCCCGAACCCGAGCCTAGGCCCGAACACGAGCCCAGGCCCGAACCCGAACCCAGGCCCGAGCCCGAACCCAGGCCCGAGCCAGAACCCAGGCCCGAGCCAGAACCCAGGCCTGAGCCCAGGTACGAGCCTAGGCCCGATCCCGAGCCCGAGCCCGAGCCCAAGCCCGAGCCCGAGACCAGGCCCGAGCCTAAGACCAGGCCTGAGCCCGAGCCTAGGCCCGAGGCCGAGCCCGAGCCCCAGTCCGAGCCCAGGCCGAAGCAAGGTCGTCTGAAATCGGCCGTGAACTTAAACGACTCAGATAAGGGGAATGAATGGTTTGTTCTGTGGACGCGCACGCACACACACACAAACACACACACACACACACACACGCACGCACGCACGCACACACTACTTCTTCTTCTTCTTCATCTTATTCTTCTTCGCGTTCTTCTTCTTCTTCTTCTTGTTCTTCGCGTTCTTCTTCTTCTTCTTCTTCTTCTTCTTCTTCTTCTTCTTCTTCTTCTTCTTTTTCTTCTTCTTCTTTGCGTTCTTCCTCTTCTTTTTCTTCTTCTTCTTCTTCTTCTTCTTCTTCTTCTTCTTCTTCTTCTTCTTCTTCTTCTTCTTCTTCTTCTTCTTCTTCTTCTTCTTCTTCTTCTTCTTCTTCTTTGCGTTCTTCCTCTTCTTTTTCTTCTTCTTCTTCTTCTTCTTCTTCTTCTTCTTCTTCTTCTTTGCGTTCTTCCTCTTCTTTTTCTTCTTCTTCTTCTTCTTCTTCTTCTTCTTCTTCTTCTTCTTCTTCTTCGCATTCCTCTTCTTCTTCTTCATCTTATTCGTGTTCTTGTTCTTCTTCTTCTTCTTCCCGTTCTTCTCCTTCTTCTTATTCGCGTTCTTCCTCTTCTTCTTTGCGACGGGCACCGCTCTCGGTGGCGAGATTTTTATTTTTATTTTTTTATTTTACATGATGTCTACACGTGTGCGCACACACACATACACAGAACACTTAATTTTTCATAGTTGTATTTTTTTAATGTGTATTATGTTTATTTTTCATCTATTTGTTTGATTTTATTTGATATATGTTACGTGGACCATTTTTTTTAGAGAGAGAGAGAGAGAGAGAAAGAGAGAGAGATGGGCTATGTTTTTCCTTCTTGTAGAATGGTGACCTTTTTCTTTGGGAGATGGACTTGTTTTCAGATTTTCTTTTCTTTTCTTTTCTTTTTAGAGAGGGGTAAACTGTTTTTCTTCTTCGACCGGTGACATATATATATATATATATATATATATATATATATATATATATATATATATATATATATATATATATATATATATATATATATATATATATATATACTTTAATTGAGTACGGATTCTTTTGAGATTGGCGAACTTTTTTTTAAGAGCGGTGGACCTTTTTTTTATTTTAGTGTTGGACTCATTAAAATATGATAAAAATACTAGAAAGACAAAAGACGAAAACAAACAAGCACACAAATAAACACTAGACATACACGCGCCGCTATATCTAAGAACATACATTCTGTAAAACATACACACATAAAGAAACAAAAGAAAGCACACACGCATGCGCGTACATTTTTTTCATTTCTAATAGACATTTGAAAGAGATGAATTACACAACGTAACATTTTGTTTCTTCAAAAGTTTTGTTTATTGTATTTTTTTTAGAGTTTATTAATCCATTTTTCCTGCTGATTTCAAATATGCAATTACTTTTTCTGTATCATCGACCGTTATAGAAATACATATAATTTCAATGTTACCATGTATATTTTGGAATTGTTATGTGGTCTGCTACTAAGTGTTTATCTAATTTTCTCTTTCAGATCAATGACTGAACTATTTACCTGTTAATATGGCTACTAGAGGATGTGAAAATTCTCCTGATACATTTTGCTATGTGTGTGGTTATTATATTGGGAAAAAACAAGTACTACATAAGATCGTGAGAGGTGCTAAAGTGTGGATAGCGTACAGACTCTATTTCGGAATGCCCATGGGTGACCAGGACAAGCCATGGGCACCTCATGTGATATGTGGAAGCTGCCGATCTACTCTAGAAGGATGGCTGAGAGGTACAGGAAGGGCAATGCCTTTTGCCATTCCTAGAATATGGAGAGAGCCGAAGAACCATCACGACGACTGCTACTTTTGTATGATTGATGTGAGAAAGTACAGGAAAGTGAAAGGAAGACAAGCTCTGCAGTATCTAGACATACCATCATCTAGAGCACCTGTCCCACATGATGATAGCTTACCAGTACCACAACCACCAGAAAATGCAAGTTTATTTTTATCATACTCTCTTTACTTTTAATTAACTTCAATATTAAGTACTTGATATACATTCACTTTCCTAAAGATATATGGAATACTAATGCTATTCGTCTTTGTTGAAGTTGCTATATTTAGTTATTTCTTTCTTTCCAGATGGAAGATGCAATGGAAATTTCATCTGAAGGGTCAGCAGGTAGCAGCAGCCATGAAATGGGAGACGAAGATTTCGCACCAAGAACGACTTCGGAGCCTCACTTTCCAAGTCAGAGTGAGCTAGATGACTTAATCAGAGACTTAGGTCTTACTAAGTCAGGAGCTGAGCTTCTTACATCAAGGATGAAAGAATGGAATCTACTAGGAGAAGACTGCAGGACATCTGTGTACCGGAAACGACATGAAGAAATTAAAATTTACTATGACTTTAGTGATGATATGTGTTATTGTAAGGATGTTACTGGTTTGTTTACAGCCCTTGGACTCGAACATGATCCTGCAGAATGGCGACTGTTCATAGATAGCTCAACACGAAGTCTCAAAGCAGTAATGGAAATAAAAACCCATCTTTGCCTCTTGCACACTCAGTACAGAAGAAAGAAAACTATCATAATGTCAAACAGCTTCTTGAAAAAATCAATTATGCTGAATTCAAATGGGATGTTTGTGGTGATTTCAAGATGCTAGCCTTTTTGCTTGGCTTACAAGGGGGATACACAAAGTATTTCTGTTTTCTTTGTTTATGGGACAGCAGGGCTGATGATGATTATTATAATAAAGTTCATTGGCCCCCAAGAGTTGAACTGCAGCCAGGAATGTTAAATGTTCTCAGAACGCCTCAAGTAGATTAAAAAAAAAAAATTATTACCCCCACTTCATATCAAGCTAGGGTTAATTAAACAGTTTGTGAAGGCTTTGGATTTTGGAGGCGAAACTTTCCAAGAAATTTGTCTCATGTTTCCCAATCTATCTGAGGCTAAGCTCAAGGGTGGTATATTTGTTGGACACCAGGTAAACAAAATGTTGAAGTCGGAGAAACTGGAAAGAGCGATGACGAAAGTTGAAAGAGAAGCTTGGTGTTCATTTCGTGATGTAGTTCGTGGATTCCTAGGAAATCACAAGGACCCTAATTATAAACAAATAGTGGCAAAGCTTATTGAGAGCTTCAGGAAACTTGGTTGTCGTATGTCCTTGAAGATTCTTGCATTCTCACCTAGATTTCTTCCCCGAAAACTTGGGGGCTGTCAGTGAGGAGCATGGCGAGAGATTTCATCAGGATATCGCAACTATGGAAACAAGATATCAAGGACGATGGAATACTGCTATGATGGGAGATTACATATGGTCACTAGTCAGAAAAGACGAAAGCATGCATTCTAGAAAATCTCGATCGTCAAAGCACTTCTAATCATGAGAAGAGTCATCAAAACACTTGCAGTGCAAAGTTGTGTTGTTTATTTTGTTCTTACTAATATTGTAGCTCTTAAATACACTTCATCTTATGAAAAAATACTAGATGTTGTATAATTATCCTTAGAATGCTAAAGTAGATTGAATCAATTAACTACTGTAGAGAATGGTTGCGTATATAACAATAAAATATAAAATCAAGAATAAATCAAGAAATATCGATGTTACGTCAAAACTAATGTGATATTTGGATTCAGTGACACGAAATACATATATAAACATGAAAAAATACAAATATACAAAACATGTTACATTGTGTTATCAGATAAAACGTAAATGAAAAATCACCTGAGTTTTTCTTGTATACTGATCGCTGGGAAAACATTTTCGTATTAGTCGGGTTGAAAATCTAGACATCTGGTTAGTGATATCGACATTACAGCGCTCGTCCAACTATGAGATTTAGGAAACCAATCGGAATAATGTTTCGGCAAATCCAAGAGTTTTCATTGGTCACAGACCCATCCGTCACCTTGGTGACACCTCGTCAAGACATGTTTTTGTTAGTTGCGCTGAAAATCTAGACATCTGGTTTGTAGTGTCCACATTACAAGAAAGGGGAAAGACGATGGACAGGAGGAGTAAGAGGAGGAAGATCAAGGAGGAGGAGGAGGATGAAGAGGAGGAGGAGGAGGAGTAGGACCACGCCATAGTTGTGGTTGTCGAGTTGTAGACCCCAGCCGCTTCTCGACGGTGCAAAGTGCCGCTTTTCTAAAAAGAATAAGTACACATTAACAATAGAAAACATAAAAGACAATCAAGTAAACTGAGATAAAATAAAGTAAAATCAAATACGACAAAATGAAACACAAAAAAATAACAAAATAAAATTACATGAAAAAACAAAGTAAAAAAAGGCAAAAGAAATAGGATATATATATATGTGTGTGTGTGTGTGTGTGTGTGTGTGTGTGTGTGTGTGTGTGTGTGTGTGTGTGTGTGTATATATATATATATATATATATATATATATATATATATATATATATATATATAAAGAATATAATAAAATTAAAATTACTCGGTCGAATCATGTCTCGTTCGATTCTGGGACTTCACATCTCTCACCAGTTAACTTCAACTTTTTGGTAATAAAAGCACACACACACACACACACACACACACACACACACACACACACACACACACACACACACACACACACACACACACACACACACAAACACACACACACACACACACACACACACACACACACACACACACACACACACATACACACACACACACGCGCGCGCACACGCACACTTACACATACATACACGCACGCACGCACGCGCGCACACACACACGTACACACACACACACACACACACACACACAAACACACACACACACACACACACACACACACACACACACACACACACACACACATACACACACGCACGCACGCACGCACACACACGTACACACACACACACACACACACACACACACACATACACACACACACAAAAAAATAATCCCCCACCCCTAGAGCTGTAGAAGAACTGGTCATGTTCAATTCTTGGAGATACCAAGAAATGGTAAAAAGTAAAGTTACCCTTAAAAAGTTAAGTTTTCTAAGATTCTATAAATCCAAAGAAAGCAAAGTATGATCAGAAAAAATTAGTGTTTAATAACAATTCTTTAACTAAGATGTCCACGTGATTACGGACATGACTATGATTCCAACGTAGGTGCTATGAAAGGGCAAATGCCAAATATGAGAATGAATATTATTGGTTCAGATACGAATAAAAGCTTGTGATTTGTCAGCTTCCAACTGTGCGTTTCCCAAATACTGTTTTCGTCCTCATGATAAAAACCCATTAGTTAGAAGTGTTGCGAGTAATGATTCTTATTTTTCACTCTGCCTATCTTCTAACTTCAACATACCTCCCTCAACCTTCTATTCCCTTCGTGCTCATCCAGTTTCATTTTTTTTTTTTTCACTTTCTTTTTTTGACAGTTCTTTATCATTTTCGATCCAGTAGATCAGCGTTTCTCAACCAGGGTTCCCCGGAACACTAAGCTTCCGCAAAAGGTCCCTAAGGGTTCCGCGAGAACATGTGAGATAAGCTAATGCACTTTTGATTTTTGATTTTATTTAATTTCATATACGTAATATAATTAAACACATACGACCTCTTTTTGGTTATAGTAATAATGTTATATAGACATCATCCTATCTAACCTATCATTACGAAGAATATAAAATGAGAAAGATATGGTGTATGCTTTTTTTTTTCTTCTTTTTTTTTGCGCATGGGTTCCTTGAGACATGCAATTTATTCTAAAGGTTAAGCAAGGGTAAGAAGGTTTAAACGCTGCACTAGAGTGTTTATTTTTTCTTCCAACTGTATAAGTATTGCATAACTTCCTTGTCAAGTCTTGTGATCACCGAATGGAAGGCGTCTTGGTACTAAACCTTCTCTTCCAGCATCTTCGGCTCAATTTTCTCTCAGTCTGCGTCGGAATGGCTCTTTATAGCCTTCATCTCTCAAATATTTGTTTAATTTTTTTATAACTATACTCTTTATAGGTTTTGATTTGGCAAGTTTTAGTTTGCCCACAACTTCCCTGTGGTTTGAACCGCATGGCATCAATGTTATGATTTAAATCTCTGAAAAATCTTGTTACAACATAAGACGAATTATGGGCTTGTCGGTGTATTTTTGCTGTATGCTATTGTACCCATACACTAAATCCTTTGCGGTCTTTTTCAATGTGTCCATTCAGATCACCCATGATAACTACATTTTTCTGGAGGGATTCATAGAATACTTCTCTTTTTTTCTGCAGGTAGACCTTGCTGCGGTGCGTAGACTTTTATGAAATTTAAATTTATTTAATTTGTCAGTAAGCCAAAATACTCTCGTTTTTCTGCTCCAATCTCGTGATTGTTTGTGCTAATTCGCCATGTGATAATGCTCCCACTCCATGTTTGGTGTTTGCTCTTCCATTATATACTAAATGATAGTTATCATGCAAAACCCTTCTGACTTTTCTTGCAAGTCTTGTTTCACATAAAGCAAGTGTGCTGACTTTCTTTTCCTTTATCAGTAAAATCAGTTCCTCCTTTCCTCTAAGTGTTTCTACATTTAATGTAGCCACTGGCAAAATATACCTGAGGAAGGTTCTAGTATTATTCAATAGTCAGGGTCCATTTCCGTGCGGTCGTTGATCAAGGTTGACGTCAGAGTTCCGAGGCAAATCGTGAGTTTCTTAAGCACTATTTGCCGGCTTACTAGGCCTATTCCAAACCATTCGAGACTGTTAATTGGTAGCACGTGGTGTCCATTCCCTTTTGGTTGCAGATCCAGGTTCACATGATGAGGGTCTCCGCCGGTCGATGTCCGCCATGGATGTTGCACTCCTCCAGGTCGCGAGCCACGGCCAGGAGTCATCAGGGCTTCAGGAACCCCGATCTCCACGTCGATGATGGATCCAAAGGAACAGCAGGGTTGTTGCAATTTGGCACCAGTGCCGTCGCAGAAGTTGCCGGAGAGATGTTGTTATGCAAATCCAAGTAAAGACGCCAGTAGGAATAAACCGTCGGACTTTGTCGAAGTTAAGCAGTCTCTTGTCCAATCGAGTGCAAATCCTTGCACTAAGCAACACTCAACTGATGATGCTTCAACTATGGGTCGAGGTTGTCCTTGGAGCTCTTCGCCTCTCGACTCTGAGGCAGTCTCGACCGTGAAGAACCGATATGATTTATCTATTCAGTTACGTTATTATTCTTTTTGTGTGTGTGTGTGTGTGTGTGTGTGTGTGTGTGTGTGTTTATTCTATTTTGTTGTTTAGTTTAATTTCGTTTCGTTTCATTTCATTTCGTCTCGTTGCATTTAGTTTCATTTCGTTATATTTCGTTTCGTTTGATTTCATTTTGTTTCATTTCATTTTGTCTATTTCGTTTAGTTTCATTTCGTTTCATTTCGTTTCGTTTAGTTTTCCAACAATGGCCTTGTGCTCGAGTTGTGGTCTTTTTTCTTTTTTTTCCGGAGACCTTTTCGGGCTCTGGGTCTCAGCGCTGGGATCCTCTCAAAGGTTTCTTCTTCTTCTTCTCTTTTCGTTTTTAGTTTTCATTTTATTTGTTTATCTTATTTTTTCTTTCTTCCTTTTTTGTCTTTGTGCCCTGGAGGGAGACTTCCAGGACATTGGTCCTCGCAGCCTACCGCCACTGTGAGTAAAGGTGTCGTAGCGATAACGTTCGCTTGGCTTGTCGACTCGGGTCCTCGAAGTCTGCTTCCCGAACTCCCCGAGGTAGGATCCTCTTCGGAGGTCGTGCGCGGCTGCCCAGTTCGCGCGACACAGCTGATGCAACGTGCGGGCTGATGTGTGACATGAATTTGGGCACCGCTCTCGGTGTTTTTTTTTTTTTTTTTTTTTTTTTTTTTTTTTTTTGTTCATGATATGTGAACGCGCGCGCACACATATACAAGGACACTCACACGCACATTCTCCTCCTCCTCCTTCCTCCTTCCTCCTTCCTCCTTCCTCCTCCTCCTCCCTCCTCCCTCCTTCCTCCTTCCTCCTTCCTCCTCCCTCCTCCCTCCTCCTCCTTCCTCCTCCCTCCTCCTTTTCCCTCCTCCTCTTCCCTCCTCCTCCCTCCTCCCCTCTCCTCCTCCCTCTTCCCTTCTCCTCCCTCCTTCCCCTCCCTCCTCCCTCCTCCCTCCTCCCTCCTCCCTACTCCCTCCTCCTCCCTCCTCCTTCCTCCTCCTCTTTCTTTCCTCTCTCCTCCCTCTTCCTTCCTCCTCCCTCCTCCTCCTCCCTCCTCCTCCTCCCTCCTCCTCCTCCCTCCTCCTCCTCCCTCCTCCCCTCTCTCCTCCTCCCTCCTCCTCCTCTTTCCTCTCTCCTCCCTCCTCCTCCCTCCTCCCTCTTCTTCCCTCCTCCTCCCTCCTCCTCCACACTCCACCTCCCTCCTCCTCCACACTCCACCTCCCTCCTCCTCCACACTCCACCTCCCTCCTCCTCCACACTCCACCTCCCTCCTCCTCCCTCCTCTTTCTCCCTCCTCCCTCCTTTTCCCTTCTCCCTCCTCCCTCCTCCTCCCTTCTCTACTTTCCTCCACCCTCCTCCTCCCTCCCTCCTCCCTCCCTCCTCCTCCCTCCCTTCTCTTCCTTCTTCCCCCCTTCTCCTTCCTCCCCCTCTTCCCTCCTCCTCCCTCCTCCTCCCTTCTCCTTCCTCCTTCTCCCTCCTTCCTCCTCCTCTCTCCTTCTCCCTCCTCCGTCCTCCCTCCTCCTCCCTCCTTCTCCCCCTTCCTCCTCCCTTGTCACTACTCCTCCCATTCCTCCTCCACCCTCGTCCTCCATTCTCCACCCTCCTCCTCCCTCCTCTTCCCTCCTCCCTCCTCTTCTCTCCTCCCTCCTCCTCCCTCCTCCCCTCTCTTCACTCCTCCCTCCTCCTCCCTTCTCTCTCATCCTCCCTCCTACCTCCGCCATCCTCCCTCCTCTCTCCTCCCTCTTCCTCCCTCCTCTTCCCTCCTCTCCTCTCTTCACGCCTCCCTCCTCCTCCCTTCTCCTCCCTCCTCCTCCCTCCTCCTCCCTCCTCCTCCCTCATCCTCCCTCCTCCTCCCTCCTCCTCCCTCCTCCTCCCTCCTCCTCCCTCCTCCTCATTCCTCCTCCTCCCTCCTCCTCACTTCTCCCTCTCTCCTCCTCCCTCCTCCTCACTCCTCCTCACTCCTCCTCCCTCCTCCTCACTCCTCCTTCCTCCTCACTCCTCCCTCCTCCTCCCTCCTCTCTCCTTCTCCCTCCTCCCTCCTCACTCCTCCCTCCTCCTTCCTCCTCTCTCCTTCTCCCTCCTCCCTCCTCACTCCTGCCTCCTCCTCCCTCCTGTATCCTCAACTGGCTATGAGTAGATACATAACACTGTTTTTAAGGCGGCAATATTAAACTCACTATTGGTTCCTTTCCTTTATTGGTTCACAATTTCTTCTATGGTTCTACACTAAGTCAATCACCTCCTGGTTCTATATCACAATGCACTCTTTTATTTCTTTGTACGTATCATCGGACCGACTCCGTCTCGAGCTCTCTGCATCCCGTTAAAAAGTCCGGAAATTAGGATTCAGCATTTTTGGAGGTCCCACGCTCGTATAAGCTTAAGAGTTTATGCGAGCAAGATTACAAATATTTCTTCTTATTACTATCTTGGGGTTACATTATATAATGTAGTCTAACATCTCAAATATATATATATCCAGGGGAGGTTCGTCAGTATACGTAATAATGTGTTTAGTACTGTGTGGTTACTTGAGTGATCGCGTGTGTTCGTGTGTGCGTGCGTGTGTCTTGCCCGGCTGTGGTGGTGGTAGGAATTGTTTAGTCAGCAGGCGCCTTATCGTCGGGCAGGCGTGTTTGGTGGTAGTCTGGTGAGTGAGTGAGGGAGTGAGTGGGTGATATGACTGGGCGATACTACTCGTCATGTATATGAGGCGTATACATATCGCTCTCCCCCTGGGGTTAGGTGGCTCCCGGCACCTAAGGTTACATGGTTAACAAAATTCTTTACGTATGGTTATACAGTGAAAAAAATGCAGACACAAAATCCTGGGTGGTTAAATGTGAAGGTGGGGGGGGGGTTGCTGAAGTGAATCCGAGGTCCCAAAGGGGCATCTTGAACTGTAAGTATGGGTATGCGATGTTGTGTCTCCGAAGAGTAACGTTGTGTCTCACCAGATTACATGTTATATCCATTATCACACGAGAGATTTCACCATATTTCGTATATCTCTGGTAGAAATCTCTTTTCCAATGTTATATTGTTCACGTGATATGTCACCGTCACTGTAGGGATTCTCATTTTCAAACACTGTTCTATGGTCAGGTTGGTGTGTCACTTAGTATTTGTTTTATTTCACAGTATGTATGGTGTGTAATAAAAATTATTATGATATTCAAGATATTGGGTGAGACACAATAATAAACTTAATCTAGGTTTACAGTAAGTCGGGAATGGGGTTGAAATGTTTTGGAAGATCTTACTTTGTGCAAAAGAATTTGGTTAATACCACAACTATAAAGAGGATGATTAAGATTGAGAGGGCTGTGGAAGTATAGGGCAGTATTTGGTAATGAAGGTCGAGGGAGTCCATGTCAAGAGTAGTCGATTTATTTAGTAGATGTACCATGTCTATCTTACTTGGAAGGATGGTATCGGGGACCTTAGGTAGGGGTGGGAGTAGTAGTTGGGTAATGGGACCTAGGTCATGGGTCAAGTTGAGAGTGCCTTGGTGATGGAGTTTGTTGGGGAGGAGCATTGAGTCCATCATGTAGACTGTGAGTTGATCTAGGGTCACTTTTAGGGTGACATAGTTGTGGTGTGTGTGAGATGTTCCTATGGTGGTTTGGTGCGTGAGGCTGGTACGCGTTCCCCCAATCGGTGTTGAGTTGTGCGTGTCGTGTGGGAGGGAGCTGTTTGTCGAGGGGTGGTGAATGGTTTGTTAGTTCTCTGGTGAGGTTGTGGTTGTGATTTCTGTTGAGAACACTCTTCGTTGGAGTGAGTTGTGGTTTTGTGTAGGTTGCAGTATTTGTTTGGATGTGTTGGTGTAGGTAGGAGTGGAGGTTTGGAGGGGGGTGGAGCTTGTATGGTTTGATGTTGCACTTTGCATTGTGCATCCGTATGGGAGGTAGTACCATGAACTGAGCAAGGGATGGCGCGGTGTTGTACCTGCGGGTATTGTTGTTGCTATGTTCGACACTGGGCATCGGTGTGGGAAATGGTTCCATGAACTGAGAAAGGGATAGGGTGGTGTGGTGCCTGTGTTTGCATTTGTTGTTTTTGTATGCAGTCTCTAGTGTTGTGACTTTTTGACAAATGGTAGGAACACCACTTAGAAGATTGTCCTGGATTGGTGGGAGGGGGCAGCTGTGACTGAAGGTTATTTAGTCTAGGGAGATAGTGGTGGGTGGAGAAGGGGACATCGCAAGCGTTGGTGATATCTAGGATGTAGGTATAAGCTAATGGATTTCTAGTGTTTAATTCCCTTTTTGAGGCCTCTTTTAAACACTTTGGTGGGAGTTGAGAAAGATAGAAACCTATCTCAAAGAATGTGAGTAAGTTTTCTATTGTCATGGCTCTTTTCCCATTAGAGTCAGTGTATACCCAAGGGCTATTATTTTCTAGGTCCTCCCTAACTTCTTTAATTTTGCTAGCAACAAAATCGTAGATGTTTGTTTGTGTGTGAACTCTAGTGTTATTTAGAAAAGTGAGGATGAAACTGATGTTGTTGGTTTGTTTGTTCTGGAAAACATTTAGCAGGTGATTTTTGTAGTCTTGATATGTGATTCCACTCGCGACTAAACTGTCTAGCATTCGTGCCCTCGATCTGAATTCATCTGATACTTCTATTTTCTGACGGCATAGATTTATCTTGTCGAATTCAGAGTAGTGTCTCCTTCTTCCTCCTCCCTCCTCCTCCCTCCTCCCTCCTCCCTCCTCCTCCCTCCTCCTCCCTCCTCCTCCCTCCTCCTCCCTCCTCCCTCCTCCCTCCTCCCTCCTCCCCCTCCTCCTCCTCCCTCCTCCCTCCACACTCCTCCTCCTCCTCCTCCTCCCTCCTCCCTCCTCCTCCTCCTACTTCCTCCCTACTCCCTCCTCCTCCCTCCCCCTCCCTACTCCCTCCTCCCTCCTCCCTCCTCCCTCTTCCCTCCTCCCTCCTCCTCTTTCCTTTCTCCCACCTCCTCCTCCCTCCTCCTTCTCTCTCATCCCTCCTCCTCCCTCCTCCTCCTCCTCCCTCGTCCTCCTCCCTCCTCCCTCCTCCTCTCTCTTTCTCCCTCCTCCTCCCTCTTCCTCCCTCCTCCTCCCTCCCCTGTCCCTCCTCCGTCTCCCCTGCTCCCTCTTCTTCCCTCCCTCCTTCCCCTTCTGTTTCCTTCTCCCTCCTCCTCTTTTTCTTTTTCTTTTTCTTTTTTCTTATCTTCTCTTTTTCTTTTTTCCTTTTCTTTTTCTTTTTCTTTTTCATATTCAAATTTAAGTATCAGCTAGCAACAGCAGCAAGTGGGGGGGGGGAGAAAATACAATGTGTGGGGAGATCTCACCTCCATCCACATAACACAACACAAAATCATTCAGTCTGGCACAAACATCTTCATCACCATTTGGCTTGCCAATTTATCACATGTAAAATCTCCATACCTGAACTTTATATTTTCATCAAAAATGACTCGTATCAACCAACATTCTATTACATTTCTCCATGTAGCTTCTTTCCTTTGGCTAATATTCTTGCCTTCCCCCAATTAATATCATGCTTTTATAATGCTTTGTCTTCAAATACCATTATCTCCAATTATTTCAACATTCAAAAAGGGCAACCTCTTCCTATTTTCTATTTCAAGAGTCAACTTAATGGAAGGTACCAGTCAATTAACATTGATAAGGAAATCATCAATAGATAACTTATTGGGCCACAAACACAAAACATCGTCTACATATCTCAACTAAAGCATTTTTTCATCTTTAATACTTCTTAAGAAATATTTTTCAAAATATTCCATGTACATCTTAGCTAAAACAGGTCAAAGACGATCCCCCATAGCCATCTCCAAGGTCTGTGTGTAATATTTTCTCTCAAAGGCAAGAGAATGATTTACATACAAACTTGTTATTTTTTACCTTTTTTTTTTTTTTTTTTTTTTTTTTTCAAGGGACAAGCTACCTTCGGTAGTGACTAACGTCACCGCTTTGGCCTGCGGCGCTAGGAGCTCGCTTCGCTCGCAGTTTAGCTGGTAAACTAAGATACTCTTCCCTTGAGCCAGAATATTTGTAATCAGGATTGTCCTTTAATAGCTCACCAAACTTTCGAACTATACGTTGGAAATCATTTATCATAGCTATTCTAGGTTTTAACCTTTTTATGTTTTTGTACACTTTTGGAAATAATTCCATATGTTCATCTTTAAGGCCATAGGACAATATCTTATTACGATAAACCTCTTGTCTTTCTATTCCCTTTGTTTTAGTAACCCATATCCAATAATGCCTCTGTCGTTTTCTCTCCAAAGCTAAAGCTGATTTGCCGTCGTTGGAGATGTTGTAGTAGCAAGACAACCAAATTCTATGACAGCTATACGCTTTTTCTTCAATGTCTTCTTTATTAGCTGGTAAACTAAGATACTCTTCCCTTGAGCCAGAATATTTGTAATCAGGATTGTCCTTTAATAGCTCACCAAACTTTCGAACTATACGTTGGAAATCATTTATCATAGATATTCTAGGTTTTAACCTTTTTATATATTTTTGTACATTTTTGGAAATAATTCCATATGTTCATCTTTAAGGCCACGGGACAATATCTTATACGCCCATTCTTCAAAATGTCGGGAAACATAGTACCTCGATAAATTCTGTTGGCTCGGCCGGGGGCTTGGCTGCGCAAACAGCGGCCTACGGCCGCAGCTTTCCGCGCTCAACTCCCTCGTTTTCCCCTTCGGCCTCGGCCTCGGGGCGAAACCCCAACACGGGATCCCCAGCACGAAGAAGAACGCGAAGAAGAACGCGAAGAAGAACGCGAGGAAGAAGAACGCGAAGAAGAACACGAAGAAGAACGCGAAGAAGAACACGAAGTAGAATGAGAAAAAGAATGCGAAGAAGAACGCGAAGAAGAACGCGAAGAAGAAGAATGCGAGGAAGAACAACGCGAAGAAGAACGGGAAGAAGAATGCGAAGAAGAACGCGAAGAAGAACGAGAAGAAAAACGCGAAGAAGAACACGAGGAAGAAGAAGAAGAAGAAGAAGAAGAAGAAGAAGAAGAAGAAGAAGAAGAAGAAGAAGAAGAAGAAGAAGAAGAAGAACGCAAAGACAATATCTTATACGCCATTCTTCAAAATGTCAGGAAACATAGTACCTCGATCAATTCTGTTGGCTTGGCCAAAAACTGACAAAAGTTCCAGCACGAAGAAGAACGCGAAGAAGAACGCAAAGAAGAACGCGAAGAAGAACGCGATGAAGAAGAACGCGATGAAGAACACGAAGAAGAACGCGAGGAAGAAGAACGCGATGAAGAACACGAAGAAGAACGCGAAGAAGAACACGAAGTAGAATGAGAAGAAGAAGAACGCGAAGAAGAAGAACGCGAGGAAGAAGAACGCGAAGAAGAACGCGAAGAAGAACGCGAAGAAGAAGAACGCGAAGAAAAACGCGAAGAAGAAGAAGAAGAAGAAGAAGAAGAAGAAGAAGAAGAAGAAGAAGAAGAAGAAGAAGAAGAAGAAGAAGAAGAAGAAGAAGAAGAAGAAGAAGAAGAAGAACGTGAAGACAATATCTTATACGCCCATTCTTCAAAATGTCGGGAAACATAGTACCTCGATCAATTCTGTTGGCTCGGCCAAAAACTGACAAAAGTTCCAAATTGAGTGAAGTTTCTTTTTAATTATATATAAATACCATCAATAGTTACCTTGAATATTTGAGAAAAAAAGTTAAAAAAAAATCTTGGATGTTATACGTAACGGATGCTACAGTTAAAATAAGTGTGACGTCATAGGTGTTTCACGTCATTTAAGTGTGACGTCATATGGTACACGTTCTTTGATTTGATAAAGTCCGTCAACAACTAAAAGGAATCGTGCTCAGAGGAACAACGGATGTATATATGTGTATGTTTGTATGTATATATGCATGTATATATGCATATATGTATGTATGTATGTGTGTATGTATGTATGCATGCATGTATGTTTGTATGTATGTATGTATGTTGGTATGTATGTATGTATGTATGTATGTATGTATGTATGTATGTATGTATGTATGTATGTATGTATGTATGTATGTATGTACGTATGTATGTACGTATGTATGTACGTATGTATGTATGTATGCATGTATGTATGTATGTATGTATGTATGTATGTATGTATGTATGTATGTATGTATGTATGTATGTATGTATGTATGTATGTATGTATGTATGTATGTATGCATGCATGGAAAATGTTTAACAGCTTTGGCGGAGGTTTGCACTTTCCGAGTGCTTCTCAATTTTATTATGTTTTTTTTCTATTCTATTTTTGTCTGTCTCCTCCCGACAATTTCCCATACACTCCTTGTTTTGTAATAGACTGATATAATCAGGATAGCATGCATCACATCGAACAGACTTGACTTTTATATATATATTTCTGTCGCCAAGCATTTTTTTTTTTTTTTTTTTTTTTTTTTGCTGAGGGTAAACTTGACTCCAAAGGGATAAAACCCATCTCCATGCATCCTTTGAGTAAGTGATTTTATTCACACAAGAGAAAAATTATTGAGGATTTTGATTGGTCAATAGCCTGCCTTGGGGATGAGACGTAGGGTCATCATGGATAGTGTTGATGTCAACAAAAATTATGTGAAGAAAATGTATGTAGTAAAACGTCACCCATTCTTCTCTTGTTGATCGTTCACTTTATTATCAAAACCCGCAATATCAATTGTTATCGTTATCGTCTGGTTTGATTTCGATCTATATCTCGTAGCACTGTTATGTTTGGCATATATAGTCGTATCTAAAATCTAGTGCTATTTTGTGATTTATGTGAGTTTTTTTGTGTTGTTTCTTTCTATTTCAAAATGAAACACAAGTTTCACCTATTTCTGTTTATTTTGGGTTTTGGCTCAGTTGCTATGCCAGAATGTTTAAACAGAGAATATTAACCTTCACTTTTTTTGAGGGGAGGGACCTGCTCTTTGGAGACCTCTCAATGATACTGTGAAAGGTCACGAGTCTTCTCACGCCATTTTCATTCTTGAACAAAAGATCGATCGTCTCCATACGGGAAGAGGAAGAGGAGGATAGGCAGATAAAGAGGAGAACAAGAAAAGGAAGATCAGTATGTGAACAGAAATGGAAACACGGTTCAAGGGGAATGAGAAGGGAAAGAGGATAGGAAAAAGGATAGAGGAATGTCAAGAGGAAGGGAAGGATATAAAAAGGAAAAGAAGGATAGGAGTAGGAAGAGGAGGATGAGAAAACGAAAAAAAAACATGAATATGTGGAGAAATAATTGATTTCACATATAGCTCATGAGTAGCAAAACAGGCTTAATATGGAACAAATTCATAGCAAGCTTGAAATTGTAGGATATCTTCAGATAATTGGCCACAATAACAAACTAGAAGTCTCCAGTGATCCCCTTTATGCTTAGCCGAAAATTCAAAATGGCGCCCAAAATGGCCGCCTCTTTGGGATTCCCATATTACAAGCTTCAGGCATGGTAGACTAGCAAACAAAATGTCAAAATATATGTTTCTAAACACGAGAAATTCAATAAAACTATGAAATTTAAGATTAAACAACAATTTTATGCGGGACCACGATTACTAGAGGATTCCCGTATGAGTTAGACAAACAATATTTACTTATTATTTCCAAAAAACTACCTGTTTTGGCAAAATTATATAAATACTTCGTCAATAAATATTGGTTTTTGATCCATTGTATGTGAATCCTTATTAGAATATATCCATATGTAAGAAAATACTATCATTTCTTAAGAATAACGTCAAATATTCATTAAGTTTCACTGGAAATGTATTAACTCTCAGTGTATTATAAAAATATAGAATTATCCATGAAAAGAGCCTTTATGTATTTCTCCTTGCACAAACAAAATAGTTCACTCTTATAATCACATAACTATTGATCCCTCAGCAATGTTTGTATGAAAAAAGGGGACTGTGCTTCAGAAATGTCTCCCCAGAATATATAAATACAATAATCGCTTTGGCTTCCAAACCAACTGGGCCAGAGGATGTTGGGATACGCTGAGTATTTCATAAAGTTAATCTCGTTATTTTGGGGTAAAGCGTGTGGCTTCTAGTATTGGTGAGGTCCAGGTAATGTCAGTTCGGATAAGAGAATGATTATTACTACCATCATTGCATGTAAAACTGCAAAATAATACAATGTGGTAAGTATGTACAACCTCCAACTTGTGATACTCCAAAGTATGATTAGTAAAAGTATAAAAGTAGGATTACATTGTTCTTGTCTCTCCAGTTCCCTCTTAGTCCGGCCTACTTGTTACTGGGATCAGTTCTCTGGTTCTGGTATAACTCGATGTTCTTGTCTTTCTCCTCCCTGGATAAAAGTCTGTTGCTCTCTATATCCTGGACACCATCGGGAGCTCTTATGTCGAACAGACTGTCCAACTCCAAGACAAATGCACCCCTCTTTCCTTCAGGGTCCCTTACTTTTCTAATGCTCTTCGTCAGTGCTCTGTGTTTGTCATGTAGGTTCACAAAGAGCTTCATGCAGTTCTGTCTGGTCATCGTGTTGATCCTAGCCATCTGCCAGAAATGGATGATAGATTCAACCGTTTCATATGCGTGGTCTTAAGTCATAGGTCTCCCTGTATTTTCTGGTAAACTTTGGAGATAAAGAAAGTAGTGGTCTGTTGGTTGGAAGCTGGAAATCACCGATGCAAGATGGAGGGTATCCAACCAGGAAGACTCCAGTGAGAGATCTGATGGACTGCCGACTTGATGCTTGGTTGTGAAATGCAGGTGGAGGTTCTGAGACACCAACTGTGCGTCCTCATAGCTCCTTGTTTAATGCCATTGTGAAGTATCTTGTGGATATTTTTCATGGATCGAGTTTCTGTGCTGGTCTTGCTTTTGTACTGTTCACTATTGCTCAACATCATTAAATATGAAATATGAAATTAAATGCCAAAATTGTGTATGAGTTTTGGTCTAAATTCTTTTAAAATCCAAACATCCATACAAAAACTATGTCTCAAGGCTAGCATAAGTCAGGATTTCAACAATTTCATATATTTTAAAATTCAGGAGGAATTTATAGATTCTAACAATTGCTATATGTAGGGTAGATTCTGTTCCATCATATGATACCTAATTTGTGGCTCTATCTTGGATAAATAAAAAGTATACCACAAAATATGCTTCCATATATCCTTGATAAAAATGATGCACTTTTTAGCTTTTTCAAGTCAATTTTTTTTTTTAACAGATTTATACAAGCCATTCTACCCATATCATGAAATGTATTGTGACCAATCAAGGTAGTGAAATTTAAGTCGGCATTGTCAAATACAAACTAAGTAAAACCATTTAAGCCATAAGAAGGTTCAGAAAAGGATACTATGAAACTATACACAGGGCGTTAAACCTTCTAATCATAGACTTGTGTGATGTGCATGTTGTATTCTGGATTTGTGTATTAGGCATGTATTTGGCGTGTTGGAGTCGTGTAGTGGTCGTGTAGTGGATATTGTTGTATTCGTGTAGTTGTTGCTCTGTAGTAGTGTATAGGGTGTGTTGTATTTATGTAGTGAGCAAGTTGTGTACGTTTAGTGTTGGTGTAGTCGTGTAGTGGGCTTGTTGTCATGTAAGAGTCGTGAAGTGCGCTTATTGTCGTGTAGGATTGGTGAATTTATCGTGCTGTAGTCGCACTGTAAACGTGCTGGGGTAATGAAGTTGTTTTGTCGGAATCCTGTACTAGGCATGTCGAGATCCTGTAGTAGGCATGTCGGAATCCTGTAGTCATCGTGTCGGAATCCTGTAGTCAGCGTGTCGAATTACTTTAGTAAGCGTGTGGGAGTCCTAATTTTGGCGTTTTCTAATTTTGTAGTGGGCATTTTGGATTATTGTAGTGGTTATATTGTAATAGTGTAGTGAGGTTTTAGATGCCCTATAATTGGCGTGATGTAGGTTTGTATTGGGTGTGATGGAGACGTGTGATGGGTTTGTTGAAGTCGTGTAGTGTGCATATTCGGGTCGTGTAGATGAGCTGGGGTCATGTAGTGTGCATGTTGGAGTCATGAAGGTGAGGTGTTGAAATGGAGGATGTTTTAATCGTGATGAGGGCGTGTTGTGGTCGTTTAATGGTTGTGCTGGAGTCGAATAAGAGGCGCATTAAAGTCGCTTAGTATGAGCAATGGCATCTTTAGTAAGCTGATTGCGGTCTTGCAATAGGCTTATTGAAATCCTCTGATGGTTCGGTTGGAATGGTCCATCGGTCATAACTGATGAGTTGAGGGCCTGCATTTTACGTATTGGAAACCTATATCATGCGGGTTGGAGTTGTGTGGTATTGTTATTTCAGTTAGGTATAATGCGTGCTTGATTACTGACTTTGCGTGTTTGAATCCTATAGTAGGGATGTTTGATTTCAGTAGTAGTCATATTTGAGTGGTGTAGTAGTGTTTTTGGAATTGTGTAGTAGGCGTATTGGAGTGCTATTGTAGTTGTGTTGTTGTCGTATAAGAGTGATGGAGTCGTGTAGGTATGTTGTCGTGTAGGAGGCCCAGGGGCTCAGGGGGCCTAGGAGGCCCAGGGGGTTGAGTAGACCTAGAGGGCCCAGGTGGCCGGGGGGGGCCCATGAGGTCCAGGAGAACCATGGGGCCTAGGAGGCCCACCGGGCCCAGGTGGCCCAGGGATCCTAGGAGGCCGAGCGGGCCCAGGAGGCCTACCGTGCCGAAGAGGCCCAAGGGGCATAGAAGGCCCAGGAGGCCACGGCGGGGGACCCATACGAACTGGGCTCCCCCGCAAGCCCGGCC
The DNA here is from genome assembly GCF_046742065.1 of Oratosquilla oratoria. Lineage (NCBI taxonomy): Eukaryota > Metazoa > Arthropoda > Malacostraca > Stomatopoda > Squillidae > Oratosquilla > Oratosquilla oratoria. Next base: position 10,169,235 of record NC_134803.1, on the reverse strand, counting down.
GATGGGCTCACCCGCGATCCCCGGAAGACGGGCTCCCCCGCGAGCTCCAGCGGAAGGGGCTCCCCCTCGAACCCCGGCCGAAGGGCTCCTCCGCGAGCCCGGCCGATGGGCTCCCCCGCGAGCCTCGGCGGAAGGGCTCCCCCGCGAGCCCCAGCCGATGGGCTCCCCCGCGAGCCCCGGCCGAGGGGCTCCCCCTCGAACCCTGGCCGAGGGGCTCCCCCATGAGCCCTGGCCGAGGGGTAACCCCGCGAGCCCGGCCGATGGGTTCCCCCGCGAGCCCCGGCGGAAGGGCTCCCCCGCGAGCCCCTGCCGATGGGCTCCCCCGCGAGCCCCTGCCGAGGGGCTCCCCCGCGAACCCCGGCGGAAGGGCTGCCTCGCGAGCCCGGGCTGATGGGCTCCCCTGCGAGCCCCGGCCGATGGGCTCCCCCTTGAGTCCCGGCCGAGGGACTCCCCCTCGAGGCCTGGCCGAGGGGTACCTCCGCGAGCAACAGCCGAGGGGCTCCCAGGGCCCCCTGGGCCTGGGCCTGGGCTGCCTGGGCTTAGGCCCGATTCCGAGCCCGAGCCCGAGCTCGAGCCCAGGCCCGAGCCCGAGACCAGGCCCAGGCCCGAGCCCAGGCCCGAGCCCGAGACCAGGCCTGAGCCCGAGCCCAGGGCCGAGGCCGAGCCCAGGCCATAGCCCGAGCCCAGACCGGAGCAAGGTCGTCTGAAATCTTCTGTGAACTTAAACGACTCAGATAAGGGGAATGAATGGTTTGTTCTATAGACGCGCACGCACACACACACACACACAGACACGCACACATACACACACACACTTCTTCTTCTTCTTCTTCTTCTTCTTCTTCTTCTTCTTCTTCTTCTTCTTCTTCTTCTTCTTCTTCTTCTTCTTCTTCTTCTTCTTCTTCTTCTTCTTCTTCTTCTTCTTCTTCTTCTTCTTCTTCTTCTTCTTCTTCTTCTTCTTCTTCTTCTTCTTTTCTTCTTCTTCTTTGCGTTCTTCTTCATTTCTTCTTCTTCTTCTTCTTCTTCTTCTTCTTCTTCTTCTTCTTCTTCTTCTTCTTCTTCATCTTATTATCCTTCGCGTTCTTCTTCTTCTTCTTCTTCTTTTTCTTCTTCTTCTTCTTCTTTTTCTTCTTCTTCTTATTCTTATTCACATTCTTCTTTTTCTTTTTCTTCTTTTTCTTTTCCTTCTTCTTGTTCTACTTCATCTTCTTCTTGTTGTTCTTCTTCTTCTTCGCCATCTTTTTCTTCTTCGCGTTCTTCTTCTTCTTCGCGTTCTTCTTCTTTTTTGCGTTCTTCTTCTTCTTCGCGTTCTTCTTCTTCGCTTTGTTCTTTTTCTTCTATTTCGCGTTCTTCTACTTCTACTTCATCTTCTTCGCGTTCTTCTTCATCTCCCCGTCCCTCTCTCACCTTGCCCCACCTCTTACTTCTCTCCTTACCTCTTTCTCCCTCTCCCATCTCCCCCTACCCTACCCCCCCTCCACTTTCACCTTTCCCCATCTCCCTTCCCCTCTCTTCCTTCATAGACCCTTGGCAACGAGAGGTCAAAGGTCACTACAGGCGTTCGGCGCCAACAGGGGCCCCTATAACGCAGTACAAGAAAACTCCAAGACAAGAGATGTAACTGACCAGAAGTGTTAGTGATTCGTGACTGGGGAGTGATATCAATTTACCCCAATCACAGACCCTCTATCATGTGTAGTGCTTATACGACGAAGTGTGTCTTAAACCAGTGGCGGGATTCTGTGAGAGAACCACTCCCCTCAACACGTACCTTTATCCTTCTCCCCATCCCCATACTTATCCCCTATGCCACGCCACAAGTCGTTGCACACATCACTGTCATCAACCAGAACAAAGGCCAAGAAAATCACCAAGTGGCCCCAAGGCCATGGTAAGTTACAACTTGATAGTTACATGAAATATCCAAACAAACCTGAATTATCGAAATAATTACATATTCACAAAGATACATAATGCTTTGTGATGCCTTTCAGTGTTCGAAGAGTTCTTGACGATCATAGGTATGTAGTTTGTCGTTGCTGAAAGTTGTTTACAAGTTCACACAGAGTACCCCAGTATTAACTCGGTAGGACGGTTACCTAGTTTAACTTACACTGTCAACATTTCATGTTAAAAGAGATGGGAAATCTGTCAGAAGTCAATATTCTCCACAATATATATATATATATATATATATATATATAAATACGTATATATACATATATAAATACTTATATATATATATATATATACACATATATATATATATATATTTATATATATATATATATATATATATATATATATATACATATATATATACACCTAGTTCTACCTAGTTGTATTTTACGGGAAGGGGAGCTATGCTAGTGGTGACCCGTTTTTGTATCTCGCAAGATCAAGTTTGCTCTTAAATTCTCGTAAGTTTGAAAATGTTGTGGCCATCTTTGTCGTTGCTCTTTGTATTCTTTCTAATTTTCTTGTATTCTTTTTTGTACTGGAGCACTCTTGCTTCGCTCGTACCCAATCAATCGTCAGCAATTTTGGAATACTTCGGACAGACAGTACTCCTATTATATATTTAATTTGTTTTATTTTTAATTTAATTTTATTTTTTTCATTTCGTTTTATTTCATTTTGTTTCACTTTCCAACGATGGCCTTGTGCTTGAGTTCTTTTTTTTTTTTTTTTTTTTTTTTCTCCTGAGAGCCTTTCGGGCTCTGGGGTCTCAGAGCTGGAGAAGATCCTTTTGAGAGTTTTTTTTTTCTCCTTGAGGTAGAGATCTCCTGGGCCTGGGTCCTCTCTCGCCAAAGTGCCCGAGGTGAGGTAGGATCCTCTTCGGAGGTCCTGCGCGGCTCTCCGGTTCGCGTGACACAGATTGTGTCAGACGGGTGGCGACGACGGGCACCGCTCTCGGTGGCGAGATTTTTGTTTTTTGCTTTTATTTTACATAATGTCTACACATCACAGACCCATCATCACCTTGTTGACACCTCGTCAAGGCATGTTTTTGTTAGTTGGGCTGAAAATCTAGACATCTGGTTAGTAGTGTCCACATTACAAAAAAAGGGAAAGACGATGGACAGGAGGAGTAGGAGGAGGAAGAGCTAGGAGGAGGAGGAGGAGGAGGAGGAGGAGGAGGAGGAGGAGTAGGTCCACGCCATAGTTGTGGTTGTCGAGTTGTAGACCCCAGGCGCTTCTTGATGGTGCAAAGTGCCGCTTTTCTAAAAAGAATAAGTACACATTAACAATAGAAAACATAGAAGACAATCAAGTAAACTGAGATAGAATAAAGCAAAATCAAATACAACAAAATGAAACAAAACAAAAACAACAAAATAAAATTACATGAAAAAACAAAAAAAGGCAAAAGAAATAGGATATATATATATATATATATATATATATATATATGTATATTTATTTATATATATATATATATATTTATATATAATATATATATACATATATATATATATATATGTATGTATGTATACATATATATATAGATGTGTGTGTGTGTGTGTGTGTGTGTGTGTGTGTGTGTGTGTGTGTGTGTGTGTGTGTGTGTGTGTGTGTGTGTGTGTGTGTGTGTGTGTGTGTGTGTTTGCTTGTATTACCAAAAAGTTGAAGTTAACTGGTGAGAGATGTGAAGTCCCAGAATCGAACGAGACATGATTCGACCGAGGTACTTTCATTTTATTGTATTCTTTATATATATATATATATATATATATATATATATATATATATATATATATATATATATATATATATATATAAATATATATTCATCCGCTGGGATTCGAACCCTTGGCTAGGCGGCTTACGTCTTGTAAGACAAAGGCCTTACCGACCATGCTATCTCGACCCTACAAAACGAAAAGACTTGGTTCACGGCCCAGTCGTTCCGCCGAGGGCACTCGGACAGAACATGATACGTAATGTATTTCATGTTCTGTCCGAGTGCCCTCGGCGGAACGACTGGGCCGTGAACCAAGTCGTTTCGTTTTGTAGGGTCGAGATAGCATGGTCGGTAAGGCCTTTGTCTTATAAGACGTAAGCCGCCTAGGCAAGGGTTCGAATCCCAGCGGATGAGTCTATTTCCAAAAATGTCAAATAATATATGTATATATATGTATATATATATATATATGTATATATATATGTATATATATATATAGATATACATATATATATATATATATATATATATATGTACATACACACACACACACACGCACGTACGCACGCACGCACGCACACACACACACACACACACACACACACACACAGACACACACAACCCCTCCCCCACCCCTAGAGCTGTAGAAGAACTGGTCATGTTCAATTCTTGGAGATACCAAGAAATGGCAATTAGTAAAGTTACCCTTAAAAAGTCAAGTTTTCTAAGATTCTATAAATCCAAAGAAAGCAGAGTATGATCAGAAAAAATTAGTGTTTAATAACAATTCTTTTACTAAGATGTCCACGTGATTACGGACATGACTATGATTCCAACTTAGGTGCTATGAAAGGGCAAATGCCAAATATGAGAATGAATATTATTGGTTCAGATACGAATAAAAGCTTGTGATTTGTCAGCTTCCAACTGTGCGTTTCCCAAATATTGTTTTCGTCCTCATGATAAAAACCGATTAGTTAGAAGCGTTGCGAGTAATGATACTTATTTTTCACTCTGCCTATCTTCTAACTTCAACATACCTCCCTCAACCTTCTATTCCCTTCGTGCTCATCCATTTTAATTTTTTTTTTTTTTTTTTTTTTTTTTTTTTTTTTTTTTTTAACTTTCTTTTTTTGACAGTTCTTTACCATTTTCGATCCAGTAGATCAGCGTTTCTCAACCAGGGTTCCCCGGAACCCTAAGCTTCCGCAAAAGGTCCCTAAGGGTTCCGCGAGAACATGTGAGATAAGCTAATGCACTTTTGTTTGTTTTTTCATATACGTAATATAATTAAACACGTACGACCCATTCTTGGTTATTGTAATACTGTAATGTAATATAGACATCATCCTATCTAACCTATTATTACGAAGAATATAAAATGAGAAAGATATGGTATATGTTTTGTTTTGTTTTTTGTGTGTGCAGGGGTTCCTTGAGATATGCAATTTATTTTAAAGGTTAAGCAAGGGTAGAAAGGTTTAAACGCTACACTAGTGTTTATTTTTTCTTCCAACTGTATAAGTATTGCATAACTTCCTTGTCAAGTCTTGTGATCGCCGAATGGAAGGCGTCTTGGTACCAAACCTTCGCATCTTCGGCTCAATTTTCTATCAGTCTGCGTTGGAATATTTCTTAATAGCCTTCATCTCTCAAATATTTGTTCATTTTTTTATAACTATACTCTTTAGAGGTTTTGATTTGTCAAGTTTTAGTTTGCCCACAACTAGCCTGTGGTCTGAACCGCATGGCATCAATGTTATGTTTTTAAATCTCTGAAAAATCTTGTTATAACATGAGACGAATTATGGGCAGGTCGGTGTATTTTTGCTGTATGCTATTGTACCCATACACCAAATCCTTTGCGGTCTTTTTCAATGTGTCCATTCAGATCACCCATGATAACTACATTTTTCTGGAGGGATTCATAGAATACTTCTCTTTTTTTCTGCAGGTAGACCTTGCTGCGGTGCGTAGACTTTTATGAAATTTAAATTGATTTAATTTGTCAGTAAGCCAAAATACTCTCGTTTTTCTGCTCCAATCTCGTGATTGTTTGTGCTAATTCGCCATGTGATAATGCTCCCACTCCATATTTGGTGTTTGCTCTTCCATTATATACTAAATGATAGTTATCATGCAAAACCCTTCTGACTTTTCTTGCAAGTCTTGTTTCACATAAAGCAAGTGTGCTGACTTTCTTTTCCTTTATCAGTAAAATCAGCTCCTCCTTTCCTCTAAGTGTTCCTACATTTAATGTAGCCACTGGCAAAAAAGTTCCTGAGGAAGGTTCTAGAATTATTCAATAGTCAGGGTCCATTTCCGTGCGGTCGTTGATCAAGGTTGACGTCAGAGTTCCGAGGCAAATCGTGAGTTTCTTAAGCACTATTTGCCGGCTTACTAGGCCTATTCCAAACCATTCGAGACTGTTAATTGGTAGCACGTGGTGTCCACTCCCTTTTGGTTGCAGGTCCAGGTTCACATGATGAGGGTCTCCGCCGGTTGATGTCCGCCATGGATGTTGCACTCCTCCAGGTCGTAAGCCACGGCCAGGAGTCATCAGGGCTTCAGGAACCCCGCTCTCCACGTCGATGATGGATCCAAAGGAACAGCAGGGTTGTTGCAATTTGGCACCAGTGCCGTCGCAGAAGTTGCCGGAGAGATGTTGTTATGCAAATCCAAGTAAAGACGCCAGTAGGAATAAACCGTCGGACTTTGTCGAAGTTAAGCAGTCTCTTGTCCAATCGAGTGCAAATCCTTGCACTAAGCAACACTCAACTGATGATGCTTCAACTATGGGTCGAGGTTGTCCTTGGAGCTCTTCGCCTCTCGACTCTGAGGCAGTCTCGACCGTGAAGAACCGATATGATTTATCTATTCAGTTACGTTATTATTCTTTTTTTTTTTTGTGTGTGTGTGTGTGTTTATTCTATTTTGTTGTTTAGTTTAATTTCGTTTCGTTTCATTTCATTTCGTCTCGTTGCATTTAGTTTCATTTCGTTTCGTTTCATTTCATTTGTATCATTTTATTTTGTCTCATTTCGTTTAGTTTAATTTCGTTTCATTTCGTTTCGTTTAGTTTTCCAACAATGGCCTTGTGCTCGAGTTGTGGTCTTTATTTTTCCTGAGATTTTTTCGGGCTATGGGTCTCAGCGCTGGGATCCTTTCAAAGGGTTCTTCTTCTTCTCTTTTCGTTTTTAGTTTTTATTTTATTTGTTTATTTTTCTTTTCTTTCTTCCTTTTTTGTCTTTGTGTCCTGGAGGTAGAAACTTCCAGGGCCTTGGTCCTCGCAGCCTACCGCCACTGCAAGTAAAGGTGTCGGTCACGGGGATCCCTCGTAGCGATAACATTTGCTTGGCTTGACGACTCGGGTCCTCGAGGTCCGCTTCCCGAACTCCCCGAGGTAGGATCCTCTTCGGAGGTCGTGCGCGGCTGCCCAGTTCGCGCGACACAGATGATGCAACGTGCGGGCTGATGTGTGGCGATGAATTTGGGCACCGAGACCCAAATTCATCGCCACACATCAGCCCGCACGTTGTTTCTTTTTCTTTTTCTTTTTCTTTTTCTTTTTCTTTTTCTTTTTCATTTTCTTTTTCTTTTTCTTTTTCTTTTTCTTTTTCTTTTTCTTTGACATGACATGTACACGCGCGCGCGCACACATATACAAGGACACTCACACACACACACTCCCTCCTCTTTCCTTCTCCTCCCTCCTTCCTCCTTCCTCCTCCTCCTTCCTCCTCCCTCCTCCTCTTCCCTCCTCCTCTTCCCTCCTCCTCCCTCCTCCTCTCTCCTCCTCCCTCTTTCTTTCTCCTTCTCCCTCCTCCCTCTCCCTCCTCCCTCCTCCCTACTCCCTCCCCCTCCCTCCTCCTTCCTCCTCCTCTTTCCTCTCTTCTCCCTCCTCCTTACTCCTCCCTCTTCCTCCTCCCTCCTCCTCCTCCTCCCTCCTCCTCCTCCTCCTCTTTCCTCTCTCCTCCCTCCTCCTTCCTCCTCCCTCTTCCTCCCTCCTCCTCCTCCTCCCTCCTTCTTCTCCTCCACACTCCACCTCCCTCCTCCTCCCTCCTCCTTCTCCCTCCTCCCTCCTCCTCCCTCCTCCCTCCTCCTCCCTCCTCCTCTTCCCTTCTCCCTCCCTCCTCCTTCCCTCCTCTCTCCTCCTCCTTCCTCCCTCCTCCCTCCCTCCTCGCTTTTCCTCCCTACTCCCTCCTCCTTATACTCCACCCTCCTCCCACCTCCTCCCTCAACCTCCCTCCTCCTCCCTCCTCCTCCCTCCTCTCTTCTCTCTCCTCCTCCCTCCTCTTTTCTCCCTCCTCCTCCTCCCCCTCCTCCCTCCTCCTCCCTCCTCCTCCCTCCTCCTCCCTCCTCCTCCCTACTCCTCCTCCCTCATACCTCCTCCCTCCTCCCTCTTCCCTCATCCCTCTTCCCTCCTCCTCCCTCCTCCTCCCTCCTCCCTTTTCCTCCCTCCTCCTCCCCCCTCCCTCCTCCTCCATCCTCCTTTCTCTTCCTTCCTCCTCCTCCCTCCTCCCTCCTCCTCCCTCCTCCCTCCTCCTCCTCCTCCCTCTTCCCTCCTCCCTCCTCCCTCCTCCCTCCTCCCTCCTCCCTCCTACCTCCTCCCTCCTCCCTCTTCCCTCCTCCTCCCTCCTCCTCCCTCTTCCCTCTTCCTCCCTCCTCCTACCCCCTCCCTCGTCCTCCATCCTCCTTTCTCCTCCCTAGTCCTTCCTCCTCCCTCCTCCTCCCTCCTCACTATCATCCTCCCTCCTCCCTCCTCCCTCCCTCTTATCTCCTCCCTCCTCTCTCCTCCTCCTTCCTGCCTGCTCCTCCCTTTTCCTTCCTCCTCCCTCCCTCCTCCCACTCCATCTCCATACTCCCTCCTCCTCCCGCCTCCTCCCTCCATCTCCCTCCTCCTCCCTCGTCCTCCCTCCTCCTCTCTCCCCCTCCCTCCCGCTCCCTTCTCCTCCTCCTCCTTCCTTCTACCTCCTCCTCCCTCCTCCCTCCTCCCTTCTTCCTCTTCCCTCCTCCTGCTCTCCTCCCGCTTCCTCCCTACTCCTCCCTTCTCCCTCCTCCTCCCTCCTTTCTTCTCCCTCCTCCTCCCTCCTCCCTCCTCCTTCCTCCCTCCTCCCTCCTCCTCAATCCTCCTTCCTCCTCCTTCCTCCCTCCTCCTCCCTCCTCCTCCCTCCTCCTCCCTCCTCCTCCCTCCTATTCCCTCCCCCTACTCCTCCCTCCTCCCTCCTCTTCCCTCCTCCCTCCTTTCTCCTCCCTCCTCCTCCCTCCTCCTTCCGCCTTCCTCCTCCCTCCTCCTTCCTCCGCCCTTTTCCCTCCCTCTCTACTCCCTCTTCTCTCCTCCCTCCTCCTTTCTCCTCCTCCCTCCTTCTCCCTCCCTCCTCCTTCTCTCCTCCTCTTTCCTCCTCCCCCTCCTTCCTCCTCCCTCCTTCTCCCTCCTCCATCCTCCTCCCTCCTCCTTCCTCCACCCTCTCCCCTCCTCCCTCCTCTCTCCTCCCTCCTCCTCCCTCCTCCCTCCTTTTTCCTCCCTCCTCTCTCCTCCCTCCTCCTTTCTCTTCCTCCCTCCTCCTCCCTCTTCCTCCCTCCTCCTCCCTTCTCCTCCCTCCTCCTACATCCTCACTACTTTTCCCTCCTCCTCCCTCCTCCCTCCTCGTTCCTCCTCCTCCCTCCTCCTTCCTCCTCCCTCCTCCTTCCTCCACCCTCTTCCCTCCCTCCTCCCTCTCTACTCCCTCTTCCATCCTCCCTCCCTCCTTCTTTCTCCTCCTCCCTCCTCCTCCCTCCCTTCTCCCTCCCTCCTCTTTCCTCCTCCCGCCTCCTTCATCCTCCTTCCTTCTCCCTCCTCCCTCCTCCTCCCTCCTTCTCTCTCCTCTCTTCTCCTCCCTACTCCATCCTCCTTCCCCCCTCCTCCCTCCTCTCTCCTCCCTCCTCTTCCCTCCTCCCTCTTTTTTCCTCCCTCCTGTCTCCTCCCTCCTCCTTCCTCTTCCTCCCTCCTCCTCCCTCTTTTTCCCTCCTCCCTCCTCCTACATCCTCACTACTTTTCCCTCCTCCTTCCTCCTCCCTCCTTCCTCCTCGTTCCTCCTTCTCCCTCCTTCTCCTTCCTTCCTCCTGTCTTCACCCTTCTCTTCCCTTCTCCCTCCTCCTCCCTCCTTCTCCATCCAGCCTCCATTTTCCTTCTCCCTCCTCCTTCGTCCTCACTCCTTTACTTTCCTCCTCCCTCCTTCTGCCTCCTCCCTCCTCCTCCCTCCTTCCTCCTCCCTCCCTTTTTTTTCTTCCCCCTACCTTCTCCCTCCTCCCCCTCTTTCCTCCTCTTCCCTCCTTCCTCCTCCTCCCTCCTTCCACCTCCTCTCTCCTTCTCCCTCCTAACTCCTCCCTCCTCCCTCCTCCTCCCCCTTCCTCCTCCCTCGTCCCTACTCCTCCCCTTTCCTCCACCACCCTTCTCCTCCATTCTCCACCCTCCTCCTCCCTCCTCTTCCCTCCTACCTCCTCTTCCCTCCTCCCTCATCCTCCCTCCACCCTATCTTTACTCCTCCCTCCTCCCTCTCCCTCCTCCCTCCTCCCTCCTCCCTCTCCCTCCCTCCTCCCTCTCCCTCCCTCCTCCCTCCTCTCTCCTCCCTCCTCATCCCTCATCCCCTTTCCTCCTCCACCCTTCTCCTCCATTCTCCACCCTCCTCCTCCCTCCTCTTCCCTCCTACCTCCTCTTCCCTCCTCCCTCATCCTCCCTCCACCCTCGCTTTACTCCATCCTCCTCCCTCCTCCTTCCTCCCTCTCCCTCCCTCCTCCCTCTTCCCTCCTCCCTCCTCTCTCCTCCCTCCTCTCTCCTCCCTCCTCCTCCCTCCTCCCTTCTCCTCCCTCCTCCTCACTCCTCCTCCCTCCACCCTCCTCCCTCCTCGCTCCTCCTTCTTCTCTCCTCATCCTTCCTCCTTCCTCCCATGTCGTCCTCCCTCCTCCTCACTCTTCCTCCCTCCTTCTCCCTCTTCCTCCCTCCTCCTCCCTTCTCCTCCCTCCTCCTCCTTCCTCAATCTTTTTCCCTGCTCCTCCCTCCTCCTTCCTCCTCCTTCCTTCTTCCCCCTCCTTCCTCCTCTCTCCACCCTTCTCCTCCCTCCGCCCTCCTCTTCCCTCCTTCTCCTTCCTGCCTCCTTTTTCCTTCTCCCTTCTTCCTCCTCCTCCCTCCTCTACTTTCCTCCTCCCCCCTTCTTCCTCCTCCCTCCTCCTCCCTCCCTCCTACTCTCTCCCTTCTCGTACTTCCTCCTCCCTTCTCCCTGCTCCCCCTCTTCCCTCCTCCTCCCTCCTCCTCCCTCCTCCTTTCTCCTTCCTTCTCCTCCCTCCTTCCTCCACCAAAGAGAAAGAAACTCTACAATCCGATCTAGATAAATTATCAAGATGGGCTAGCAAGTGGCAAATGAAATTTAACGTTAACAAATGTAAAGTCATGCACATTGGAGGTAACAATGATCACATCCAATACAAATGAATGGCGAAATACTGGATTCAGTAACTAAAGAAAAAGATCTAGGAGTTTTGATATGAAATGACTTCAAGCCAAGTCAACATTGCTCAGAAGTTGGCTTCATCGGAAGAGTCTTCGAAAATAAATCAGAAAAAATATTGCTAAACCTCTATAATTCCTTGGTCCGTCCCCATCTCGAATACTGTGTACAATTTTGGTCCCCATACTACCAGAAAGATATTAACAAACTAGAAAGAGTACAACGGAGAGTGACCAAAATGATACCAAGGCTGAGAAATCTGCCGTATGAAGAAAGACTCAAAAATCTAAACTTATTCTCCCTCTCAAAAAGAAGAATGCGAGGAGATTCGATTGAGGTTTTTAAAATGTTCAAAGGCTTTGACAACATTAATGTCAAACATTACTTCTTATTAGACCAATCAAATGCAAGAAGACGCCACGATTTCAAAGTAATTGGCTAAAGATTCTCTACGAACGAAAGTAAGCACTTTTTCTTTAACCGGGTTGTTAACGTGTGGAATTTGTTACCTTCCACTGTCGTCGAAAGTAACACGATAACAACATTTAAAAATCGCTTAGATAAATACTTGGAATCTAATCCGCAAATAGAATATTATCCTTTGAAATAAAAGATATGACAACCAGACATTTAATCACGATTGGATTAATTGGATAGGATAGTGATAGCAGTAGTGTTAGTTCATCTTCTATCGCCTAGTTGCCCTGTTTCCTTGACTGTAGTGTAGTTTAGTTAACACAAACAGCCTAGTTAGGGCCAGTAGGCCTCCTGCTGTTGTTTGTTCTTCCTTTGTGTTCCTTTGTGTTCTCTTTCTCCCTCCTCCATCCTCCCTCCTTCCTCCTCTTCCCTCTTCCTCCTCCCTCGTCCCTACTCCTCCCCTCTTCCTCCTCCACCCTCCTCCTCCATTTTCCACCCTCTTCCTCCCTCCTCCCTCCTCCTCCCTCCTCCCCTCTCTTCACTCCTCCCTCCTCCTCCTCCCTTCTCCCTCCTCCTCCCTTGTCCCTCCTCCCTCCTCCCTCCTCTCTCCTCCCTCTTCCTTCCTCCTCCCTCCTCCCTTCTCTCTTCTCCCTCCTCCCTTCTCCTCCTTCCTCCTCCATCCTCCTCACTCCTCCTCCCTCCTTCCTCCTCCTCCCTTCTCTGTTCTCCTCCCTCCTCCCTCCTCCTCCCTCCTCCTCCCTCTTCCTCCCTCCTCCCTCCTCTTTCCTCGTCCTCCCTTGTCCTCTCCCTCCCTCCTACCCCCTCCTCCCTCCTTGTCTGGCACACTATTTCCAAGTTGGTGGTTCTTAAAAGATGTGTCAGGTTGGTGGCAACGTCGCCGGTTGTGTGCCAGACAAGCAGAACGATAAAAGACATCACGAAGATGAAAATACACAACAACCAGACACCGGGCACCAAAGCCGGTGTTTATCGTATTCCGTGTTCAGGATGTGATCAAGTTTACATTGGAGAAACGTCACGCGACCTGAATACACGAATACGTGAACACCGTTACGACGTGAGGCATGATGGCACCACCAATGCATGTGTGACACATAGAAACAAGGAAAATCATCTTATGGACTGGAAGAATGCAGAGCTGCTGATACAGGAACCAGACAAAATCCGCAGGAAGTGTTTAGAAGCAGCAATCATTCAAGGAACGAACACTATTGAACAAAACAGGGGCATGTTTAACATCTCGCCTCACATTATTACCCTAATACCCATGGCCAGCAAAATATTAAATATCTAAACCACCCTTTGTGGACATTTCGCCCATGGACGTTTGGGCCAGCATTCTCATCCTTTCCCAGTGTCCAATCCCCCCCCCCTTCTCCTCTTCCTCCTCTCCTCCTCCTCCTCCTCCTCTTCCTCCCCCCCCCCCTTTCTCTCCCCGTTCCCTCCTTTCCCCTTATTTAATCTCAAGCATTTGTATCTCAACTTGTACTTGAAAAAGCTGTAATAAGCGAAACGTCGTACAAATAAAGGCTCCGTCCTCATGTGGTGTTTATCTCGTCAAGATTTATACAAGCCATTCTACCCATATCATGAAATGTATTGTGACCAATCAAGGTAGTGAAATTTAAGTCGGCATTGTCAAATACAAACTAAGTAAAACCATTTAAGCCATAAGAAGGTTCAGAAAAGGATACTATGAAACTATACACAGAGCGTTAAACCTTCTAATCATCAGCAAAGCTAATAGTGCTTGGGATGTCTATCAGCTTAAAAAAGACGTATTTCTGGTGTATGTACAAATATATGGGAAGTAGTATTGGTGAGCTGAAAGATTATGGTCTGCAAGTTGAAATGATAGCATGGGCTATGGCTCTGCTCCATTAGTTTACAACAAGAGACCGTTTGTCTTTCGGATCCAGCAGTTTCTGTAAAAGACGCTTAAGCGACTCAAGGACCAAGGTATCACAATTCTTAGTTTCTTTCATTGTGTGGTATTCACTGAGATCACAAACAAATGAATATCTTCACGGATAATTGCAGCAGCTACATCAGTTATTAGATCATTTTCACATCTTTTGCCACTTGTTCTGTTTTTGTTCCACTGTTCACGAAGGACCTGGTGTGCAG
>NC_134803.1:10145501-10150501 GCF_046742065.1 Oratosquilla oratoria | reverse complement strand
CCGTCCGATGGGCTCACCCGCGATCCCCGGAAGACGGGCTCCCCCCCGAGCCCGGACTGAGGGGCTCACCCGCGATCCCCGGGTGATGGGCTCCCACGCGTCCTGCCCCGGCCAAAGGGCAACCCCACGAGCCCTGGCCGAAGGGCTCCCCGCGAGCCCTGGCCGATGGGGTACCCCCCGCGAGCCACGGCCGAGGGGCTCCCCCGCGAGCCCAGGCCGAGGGCTTCCCCCGCGAGCCCCGGCGGATGGGCTCACCCGCGATCCCGGGCTGATGGGCTCCCCGGCGTGCCCCAGCGAAACTCCCCGCAAGCCCCGGCCAATGGGCTCCCCCGCGAGCCTCGGCCAATGGGCTCCCCCCCCCCTCCCCGCGAGCCCCGGCCGAAGGACACCCCCGCGAGCTCAGACGATAGGCTCCCCCGTGAGCCCCGGCCGATGAGCTCTTCCGCGAGCCCCGGCAGAAGGGTTCCCCTCGAGCCCCAGCCGATGGGCTCCCCCGCGAAACCGTCCGATGGGCTTCCTCGCGTGCCCCGGCCGAGGGGTTCCCCCGCGAGCCCCGGCCGATGGCCTCCACCCGCGAGCTCCGGCCGATGGGCTCTCCCACGAGCCCGTCCGATGGGCTCCCCCGCGAGCCCCGGCCGATGGGCTCCCCCGCGATCCCCGGCAGAAGGGTTCCCCCGCGAGCCCCGGCTAAGGGGCTCTCCCCCGAGGCCCAGCCGAGGGGCTCTACCGCGAGAACCTGCAGGGGGGCTCCCCCGCGAGCCTCGGCCGATGGGTTCTCCTCGAGCCCCAGCCGATGGGCTCCCCCGCGAAACCGGCCGATGGGCTCCCTCGCGTGCCCCGACCGAGGGGCTCCCCTTCGAGCCCCGACCGATGGGCTCCCCCGCGAGCTCCGGCCGATGGGCTCTCCCACGAGCCCATCCGATGGGCTCCTCCGCGAGCCCCGGCCGATGGGCTCCCCCGCGATCCCCGGCAGAAGGGTTCCCCCGCAAGCCCCGACTGAGGGGCAATCCCGCGAGGCCCAGCCGAGGGGCTCTACCGCGAGAACCTGCAGGGGGGCTCCCCCGCGAGCCTCGGCCGATGGGTTCCCCCTCTAGTCCCGGCCGAGGGACTCCCCCTCGAGGCCTGGCCGAGGGTCTGCCCCGTGAGCCCTGGCCGAGGGGTACCTCCACGAGCCACAGCCGAGGGGCTCCCCAGCCAGCCATGGCTGAGGGTCTCCCCCGCAAGCCCCGTCTGAGGGGGCTCCCCCGCGAGCCCTGGGCGATGGGCTCCCCCGCGAGCACCGGCCGATGGGCTTCCCCCTCCTAGTGCCGCCCGAGGGACTCCCCCTCGAGCCCTGGCCGAGGGTCTAACCCCGTGAGCCCTGACCGAGGGTACCTCCGCGAGCCACAGCCGAGGGGCTCCCCCGCCAGCCATGGCCGAGGGTTCCCCCGCAAGCCCCTGCTGAGGGGCTCCCCCGCGAGCCCTGGGCGATGGGCTCCCCCGCGAGCACCGACCGATGGGATTCCCCCGCGAGCCTGGCCGATGGGCTCCCCCGCAAGCCCCGGCGGAAGGGCTCCCCCTCGAGCCCCCGCCGATGGGCTCCCTCTCGAGCCCCAGCCGATGGGCTGCCCTGCGAGCCCCGGCGGAAGGGCTCCCCCGCGATCCCCGGCAGAAGGGTTCCCTTTGAGCCCATGCAGAGGGGCTCCCCCGCGAGCCCCGTCCGACGGGCTCCCCCGCGAGCCCCGGCACATGGGCTACCCCTCGAGCCCCGGCCGATGGACTCCCTCGCGAGCCCGCCCGATGGGCTCACTCGCGAGCCACGGCCGAGGGGCTCTCCCGCGAGCCTTGGCCGAGGGGCTCCCCCGTGAGCCGCTGCAGAAGGGCCCCCCCGCGAGCCCCGGCCGAGGGGCTCCCCAGCGAAACCCGGCCGAGGGGCTCCCCCTCGAGCCCCGGCCGAAGGGCTCCCCAGCGAGCCCCGGACGATGGGCTCCCCCGCGAGCCCCGGCCGAGGGGCTCTCCTGCGAGCCCTGGCCGAGGGGTTCCCCATCGAGCCCCAGCAAACGTGCTCTCCCCGATCCTCGGCCGATGGGCTGCCCCGCCAGCCCCGCCCGAGGGGCTACCCCAAGAGGCCTCATGAGCACCGGCCTGGGTCTCTTGGGCCTGGGCCTGGGCTGCCTGGGCTTAGGCCCGATCCCGAGCACAAGCCCGAGACCGAGCTCGAGCCCAGGCCCGAGCCTGAGACCAGGCCTGAGCCCGAGCCCAGGGCCGAGGCCGAGCCCAGGCCATAGCCCGAACCCAGGCCGGAGCAAGGTCGTCTGAAATCTTCCGTGAACTTAAACGACTCAGATAAGGGGAATGAATGGTTTGTTCTATGGACGCACACACACACACACACACACACACACACACACACACACACTCTTCTTCTTCTTCTTCTTCTTCTTCTTCTTCTTCTTCTTCTTCTTCTTCTTCTTCTTCTTCTTCTTCGCGTTCTTCTTCTTCTTCTTCTTCTTCTTCTTCTTCTTCTTCTTCTTCTTCTTCTTCTTCTTCTTTTTCTTCTTCTTCTTCTTCTTCTTCTTCTTCGCGTTCTTCTTCTTCTTCTTCTTCGCGTTATTCTTCTTATTCCTTCTCTTCTTCTTCTTTCTTCGTTCTTCTTCTTCTTCTTCTCGCGTTCTTCGCGTTCTTCTTCTTCTTCGCGTTCTTCGCGTTCCTTCTTCTTTTTTTCTGTCTTCTTCTTCTTCTATCTTCTTTCTATCTTCTCTTCTTCTTCGTTCTTTTTCTTCTTCTTCTTCTTCTTCCTTTTTCTTCTTCTTATTCGCCGTTCATTCTTTCTTTCTTCTCTCTTTTTCTTTTTTCTCTTTTCTTCTTTCTTCTTACCGTTTCTTTTTCTTCTTGTTCTAACTTTAATCTTCTTCTTCTTCTTCTTCTTCTTCTTCTTCTTCTTCTTCTTCTTCTGCTTCTTCTTCTTCTTCTTCTTCTTCTTCTTCTTCGCCATCTTCTTCTTCTTCGCGTATTCTTCTTCTTCTTCGCGTTCTTCTACCTTTTCTCGCGTTCTTCTTCTTCTTCGCGTTCCCTCCTCTCTTCGCTTTTTGTTTCCTTTTTCTTTCTTTTTCCGCGTTCTTCTTCCTCTACTTCACTTCTTCTTCTTCTCTTCTTCTTCTCCCCGTCCCCTCTCTCATACCTTCCCCCAGCCTCCGTTCTCTCTCGCCCTCTTACTTCTCTCCTTACCATCTTTTTCCCCTTCTCCCTCGTCCCATCCTCCCCCCTAACCCTACCCCCCCTCCACTTTTCATTCCTCCTTTCCTCCCCATTCTCCCTTCCCCTCTTAACTTCCCTTCATAGACCCTTGGCAACGAGAGGTCAAAAGGTCACTACAGCGTTCGGCGCCAACAGGGGCCCCTATAACGCAGTACACAGAAAAACTCCAAGACAAGAGATGTAAACTGACCAGAAGTGTTAGTGATACCGGACTGGGGAGTGGATATCAAATTTTACCCAAAAAAAAAAAAAACACCAATCACAGACCCCTCTATCATGTGTAGTTGCTTATACGTCGAAGTGTGTCTTAAACCATTGGCGGTATTTCTGTGAGAGAACCACTCCCCTCAACACGTACCTTTATACCCTTCTCCCCATACCCCAATACATTATCCCCCTATGCCACGCCACAAGTCGTTGCACACATCACTGTCATCAATCCAGAACAAAGGCCAAGAAAATCCACCAAGTGGCCCCCAAGGCCACGGTAAGTTACAACTTGATAGTTACATGAAATATCCAAAACAAACCTGAATTATTTGAAATAATTACATATTCCACAAAGATACATAATGCTTTGTGATGCCATTTCAGATGTTCGAAGAGTTCTTGTGTCCGATCATAGGTATAGTAGTTTTGTCGGTTGCGGGAAAGTTGTATACAAGTTCACACAGAAGTACCCCAGTATTAAACTCGGTGGGACGGTTACCTTAGAGTTAACTTACACTGTCAACATTTCATGTTAAAAGAGATGGGAAATCTGTCGGAAGTCATAATATACTCCACAGTAATATATATATTTCACTATATATAAATACCTAGTTCTAACCTAGTTAGTATTTTACAGGAAGGGGAGGTACTGCACGTGTGACCCGTTTTTGTAAATCTCGCAAGATCAAGTTTGCTCTTAAATTCTCGTATGGTTTTTGCACACACTATTTTTTACCATCCAATTTGTTCCATATGTCTATCACCCTGTGTGGGAAGCTGTGCTTTTTTTTCAGGTTCTTTTCCTGTCCTTTTAGGAAGTTTTCAATTGCATGCTCCCCTCTTGTTTTTCCTCTGTCTCACTTTAATAATGTCCCTCTCTCTGCCAAGACATTCCTTCCCTTTCCTAATCCTGGGTAGATGGTTAGTAGGTCCCCTCGTTCTCCTTTCTTTGTTCTAGGGTCGCCAATTCCAGTTCGGCCATCCTTTGTTGCATACTTCAAGTTTGAAAGTGATCTGGCCATCTCTGTCGTTGCTCTTTGTATTCTTTTCTAAATTTTCTTTGTATTCTTTTTTTGTACTGGAGCACTCTTGCTTCGCTCGCAGCCAATCACATCGTCAGCAATTTTGGAATACTTTCGGACAGACAGTTCTCTCTATTATATATTAATTTTGTTTTATTTTTAAATAATTTTATTTATTTTTTCCATTCGTTTTATTTCATTTTGTTTTCACTTTGCCAACGATGGCCTTGTGTTTTTGAGTTTTTTTTTTTTTTTTTTTTGTTGGCGGATTTTTTTTTTTTTTTTTTTTTCTCCCGAGAGCCTTTCGGGCTCTGGGGTCTCAGAGCTGGAGAAGATCCTTTTGAGAGGTTCTTTTTCCTCACGTGAGGTAGAGATTCCTCCTGGGCCTGGGTCCTCGCAGCCAGCCGCCACTGCGACTGCAAGTGTAGGTCCACGAAGATCCTTCGTACCGATGATGACATTTTCGCTCGGTCGGCCTCTTCCTCGCCAAAGTGCCCGCAGGTGTGGTAGGATCCTCTTTCGGAGGTCCTG
>NC_134803.1:10113254-10145001 GCF_046742065.1 Oratosquilla oratoria | reverse complement strand
TGTTTTGTTTTATATGGTATTGGTGTGAGATGTTTGTGTTTGGGTGTATTGTTTTGCGTATGTGATTGTTTGATTTTGATGTTTTTTTGTGTTCTTGTGTTTTTGTTGATGATTTGTTAATTTGTTTTGTGTGATTTGAATTTTTTTTCTTTTTTGGTTTTGGTGTGATTTTTTTTTGTTTGAAACGCATTTGTTTGTTAATCGTTGTGTGTTTCTCGTCATGGATTTGGGCATTGGATTTTGTGAATGTGTGTTGGTGTTTTTTTTTTTGTTTTGTTATTGGTTTTGTGGTGGCGATACACTGATTGAATGAATGTGATTTTATGTGTGCCAATTGGTTGTTTTATGAATTTTTTTTTTTTTTGGTGGTTTTTTTTTTGTGTGTTTGGTGTTGGATTTTTTTTTTTTTTGTTTTTTTGTGAATTTATGTTTTTACATTGAAATTTGGTTTTTTTTTTTTTTGTTTGCTATGCAAGTAATTGTTGAATGCATTGTTCCGATGGTTTTTTTTGTGTTTTTTTGTTTGGATGTTAAAGAATATTTCATTGTTTTGTTGTTTGTTGGATTGTTTGATATTTTTTTTTGTTATGTGTGATTGTGATTTTTTTGATTTTTTTTGTTTATTTGTGTTTTTTCAATGTTTTTGGTTTGATTGGTCAAGTTATTATGAAATTTTTGTAATGTTTTGTTTGGACGATTATGCATGTGATTGGGGTTTGTTTTTTGTATGGTTTGTGATTGTGTTTTGTTTTGGTGTTTACATTCCGATTTAATGTTTTTTTTTTTGATTTTTTTATTTTTGTATTTTGTGTTTTTGTTGGTTGTTTGTTTTTTTGTTTGTATTGGTTGTGTGATTGTGTGTTTTTTTTTATTTTTGGTTTTTTTTTGGAATTGTTGTGTTATTTTTTGTAATGTTTTGTTGAATGTTATTTTGATTTGTTTTATTGAGTAATTTGATTGTGATTTTGTGATGATGATTTTTTTTGGTATTTTTTATTGTTTGTGATGTGGTTTTTATTTGGGGGGGGGGGGGTATTATACCTATTATTTATATTTGGAATGGAGATTGTTGGCATCTGGTGCATTGTTTTCGAAATAGATATTGTGATTTTGTTTTTGTTTGTGTTTTGTTGTTGTGGATTGTTTGTTTAAAGATGTTTTGGTGATTTTGATTTTTGTTTTGTTTTATGTTTTGTATTGTATGTTGTGTTTTTGTGTTGGTGGAGCTTTGATTTTTTTGGTGTGTTATCGTGTATTTTGATATTTTATGGTTTATTTGGATTGTTGTTTTTATGAATATTTGAAAGGCTATTAGTAACTATTGATAGAGAGGATCTAATAAAATGGGATAGTAGAGATACAAGAGGACACGAAAAAAAAAGACAGTTATAGAAGAGACATAAAAAAGAATAGCTTTCCCCATATGGTAATAGACGTTTGGAACAAGTTTATAAGAGAATGCAGTGTGTGCAAAAACGATACACGAATTTAAAAATAGTCTAGAAAAAACGAGATATGAAGACGGGACATCATGAGCATAGCTCCCCTTCCCGTCAAATACAACTAGGTAAATACAACTAGGTAAATACACACACACACACACCCATAAGCTTTTCCTTCACGTGACCAAGCCGTGAAATATTCTGATTCCAAACAACACCTTTTCCAACATACACACTATGCTCCGTAGTTAGGTTAATAAGGATAATAACTAAATCACAAGAAACCACTACACATCCTTATAATGGAACTATGATACCATATATGAGTGACTAAATTCAATGTCACTATTCTAATTAAGAATAATTGTAAGCCTGCCAACTCACATGAAAAAATGCTTTGTCAGTAGTTCTACTGGTAAGCGAACGAGGGGGCCGGCAGTCATTTGGTGGAAGCAGAAAGAGGAAGGTCTGCTGAGTGTATTGAACACCAATAGACGAGAAAAGTCTCTAATTGTTTGATCAATCCACGAAGGAACGTTATCATTCCACCCCCACATACTCCACTCCCATTCACCCACCTCCCTTCCACTTATCTTGGCTCCTCCTGGATGATGGGTCATACCTGCGTCTCGCCCACTGCCCTGGGTCAGAAACAGTGTCGCAAGACACAGCACGTCCATAGCAAGGCCGCTACATTATATCGGCGACCCTCTCCTCTCCGTCCCCTCATACAGAAAAAGAAAAGAGGGGGAAAATCCCTTTGGGCAGTGTCAAATTATTTTTTCACATATACTTTCTCACCCCCGATCCCACACCTACTCCCTTTCATGCATCACAGCTTTATCCATTCACCCCTATCGTCTGTCTCTTCTCTTCCTTCCTCAACAGACATTCCCCTTATTCCCAGTGCCTCTTTTACCCTATCCATCCATCTCATCCTTGGTCGGCCCTTCATGATCACTCCTTTTACCTATGTCTTCCACACCTCTTTTAATAATTTTTCTTCACTCATTCTTTCCCTGTGTCCAAACCATCCCAAAACTCTTTCATCAACCCTATCTCCCAACTACCTTTACACCTCTGTTCTCCTTCTCAGTTCCTCGTTTTTCACTCTATCCCAGAGGTTCCCAAAGTGGTCTATATCGACCCCCAGGGGTCGATGAGACCACCCAAGGGGTCGACAAATAACCAAGGGGTCGAAAGGGGGCCAGTAGATTGTCAGGGGGTCGATATTGACCCCCAGGGGTCGATGAAAACATCCAAGGGTTCGAAAGGGGGTCAGTAGATTGCTAGGGTGTCGAAAGGGGTCAGTAAATAAATGTTTAGCATGAAATGATCCTGTTCTCTTCCCGTACTGAAAGAGTGAGAATAATCAACCAACCAACATCTAAACTTAAAGAAAAACCATGTCAGTTCACTCTGAGTCGAAAATCCTCCCCATTCTGTGCATATAGGGAGAATCTCACATACACACAACCACATCGTGAATGAACATCAAAATGACGGGTTTGTGTAATATTATTGGCTTGAATATTACTTATAGTAATATAATAAAGAATATATAATATCACTCTTAAAGCTATTGGTAAATTATAATGTTTATTTCAAAACACTCATCGTCTCCCAAAGGTTCAACTGCATTGCCTCGTGTGCTTACGGGCAGTGTGCCACCGAATGTAAGTAAGCACTGTCCAAGCAGATCCAAGTCTTGGACATTAAACAACATGAAAAAAATGAAGACCTATACTTACAACGTAATAGGTCTCTCAGAAGACCACAGACAGGAGAGTTTAATGGTAGAACTAGACTGTATCAAGTGGGACATCGTAGGACTGAACGAAGTCCGAAGAACGGAAGAAAAGCTGATACAATTACAAGATGGTCACCACCTATTCTACTATAGAGATAAGGACAAAGAAATATCTAGTGGAGTAGGATTCTTGATAAACCGAGAGGTTGCTGGTAACGTGGTCAAATTCAGTAGTTTATCAGACAGGGTAGCTTGGATTGTGATTTGGCTGTGTAAAAGATACACTCTAAAAATAGTTCAGGTTTATGCACCAACTTCACAGAGTTCAGACGATGAAATTGAGTCCTTCTATGATGACTTAAGTCAGGTAATGGATCAAGAAAAATGTAAGTACACGTTGGTAATAGTTAACTTTAATGCTAAAGTGGGGAAGAAGATGGGAGATGAGACGTGCATTGGGAAGTTTGGAGTAGGCGAAAGAAATGACAGAGGCGAGATGCTAGTAAATTTTGCAGAAAACTACAACATGAGGATAATGAACACTTTCTTCCAAAAGTGTGTAGGTCGTAAATGGACGTGGAGAAGTCCAAATGGAACAAGAAAGAACGAAATAGACTTTATATTAGGAGATGAGAGTAAAAACGTTAGCAATGCTACGGTGATAAATAAAGTCAACATAGGTAGTGACCATAGAATGGTAGGTTGCACAGCTAAATTAAATTTCAGAGCCGAGAGAAATAAACTAGTTTTAAAAAAGAAAATCAGCCTTGCAAAGGTTAAGGATAATAATAAGCAATTTCAGTTAGAAATTAAAGATAGATTCGAAGCTCTAAGAACTAAAGAGGACAGCGTGGAAGATATTAATCTTAATTTAGTGAATATCATTAAGGAATCGGCAGAGAAAGTAGGAAGTACAAAAAACATTAGAGAAAAGAAATACTCCAAAACTACAAATGATCTAATTAAAAGAAGAAGAAGAACCATGCAGATTAAAAGCAGGAGAGACGAAATAGAAAGAGTAGAACTAAACAAGATTATCAACAAAAGGCAGAGATCAGATAAAAGAAAGAGAAATATGGATGAAATAGAGGAAACTATTCGGAAAGGTAAAAAGTATTAAAGTGAACGAGCGCAGACATGCTTTAGGAAGACAGCAAATGAATCATTAAATGTAGAGACAAAAAGGTAAAAAGAGGAGAAGAATTTTACCAAGAGCTTTACTCGGCGAAGACCGTAGTTGAGTCAGTAAATTCATGTGTAGGCGTTAGTAGTGTACCAAAGATTACAAAGAAAGAAGTAGAATTTGCTCTAAAAACTATGATACAAAAAAAAAGAAAAAAAAAAAAAAAACACCTGGGGACGATGGCATATAGATAGATCTGTTGAAAGACACAGGGAAATTAGTTCACATTAAATTAGCTCAGCTGTATACCAAGTGCTTACGTCAAGAAAGCGTTCCTGATGCGTGGTGTAATGCTATGGTGATTTTGCTTCATAAAAAAGGAGACCAGAAGGACCTTGGTAGTTATCGACCGATTAGCTTGCTATCAAGTGTATATAAAGTATTCTCCAAGATTCTTACAAATAGACTGTCAAGTTTTAGATGGAAACCAACCGAGAGAACAGACAGGCTTTAGAAGTGGATATTCGACTCTAGACCATTTGCAGACGATAAACCAACTAACCGAGAAAACGACAGAAAACAATATACCTCTGTGTTTAGCTTTTGTAGATTATGAGAAGGCCTTTGACTCAGTAGAACAAATAACAATACTAAACTCGCTACGCAAACAGGATACAAACGAACAGATCGTAAAAGTTTTAGAAAATATTTATGCGAAAGGTATCGCTATAGTTCGACTACATAAAGATACAGAAAAGATCAAGATCGAGAAAGGAGTACGGCAAGGCGATACAATTTCACCCAAACTATTTACAGCTTGTTTGGAAGATATTTTAAGAAGGTTGAGTTGGGAAAAGAAAGGTTTGAAGATTAATGGTGAATATTTGAGCCACCTAAGATTTGCGGATGACATTATTCTTATTTCAGAAAGAGCAGAAGACTTGCAAGATATGCTGAGCGATCTAAACAAAGAAAGTCTAAAAGTAGGTTTTAAAATGAATAAGAGTAAAGCCAAAGTAATGTTCAACACGAAAGTTCAAAGTAAAGAGATTGTAATTGATGGTGAGAGTCTTGAGGAAGTTGAAGAGTATAATTACTTAGGCCAGATGGTGAAGGTGACGAAAGATCATGATAATGAAATAAAAAGAAGCATTACAATTGGTTGTAAAGTGTTTGGTAAGTATAATAAAATCCTGAGAGGCTCTCTACCTTTATGTTTGAAACATTAAGTTGACAACCAATGCATTCAACCACCAATAATCAACGGGTGTGAGGCTTGGAAGCTGACGAGGGCGATGGAAACGAAGCTTAAGACTACACAGAGGAGAATGGAGAGATCAATGATGGGAATAACACTGAGAGACCGAAAGAGAGCAAGTTGGGTAAGAGAACAGACTAGAGTGAAAGATATTGTAGAGGCAGTAAAAGAGAGGAAGTGGAATTGGGCAGGTAAGTTAGTGTGAACGACTGATGAGCGATGGAGCAAGTGTATTACTGAATGGACGCCGCGAGATAGGAAGCGTGGAAGAGGGAGACCAGACAAAAGGCGGAGAGATGAGATCGAGAAGTTTGCAGGAGTGACGTGGCAGAGGATGGCGTGGTCGTGTGATTCATGGCATGCTATGAAGGAGGCCTTTGTTCAGCAGGGGACTCAGGATGGCTGATTTGATTATTAACTGATATATATATATATATATATATATATATATATATATTATATATACATACATATATATATATATATATATATATATATATATATATATATATATATATGAATAGAAGGGCGGTGAGCTAAACACAGAGATCAGTTGGAGTTTTATTCACTGACGTTTCGTCCTTACCAGGACATTCGAGAATGTCCTGGTAAGGACGAAACGTCAGTGAATAAAACTCCAACTGTTCTCTGTGTTTAGCTGACCGCCTTTCCACTCATTTCTTTTCCATACTTCAACATATATATATATATATATATATATATATATATATGTATATATATATATATATACATATATATACATATATATATATATATATATATGGAGTATGACGCGATACCTGTTGTGTACCTTAAAAGGAGTTGGGGGATTAAATTGGCATAGTTCATTGGGTGTGGTCAAATAGAAATCATGGCATGCTCATTTGTTCACCAAGGGAGGATAGTCATTAGGATGAGGTGACTAACTTCAGTTTTAAGCAAAATCGGTTCATACTCGGTTTCACCTATTTTTTCTTCGCTCTTTGTACTTTGTCTTCCGTGAATGGTGGAAAGGGTACTCTCTTCTGTGAGTTGCACTTTGTCTATCGACACTGGTGGAAAGGGTACTCTTTTCTGTGAGTTACACCTTGAAATCACCTAAGTGTAACGGGGCTCTTTCCTATGAGTCAACACTTTGGAGTAATGGGACTCGTTTCTGAGTCTGGCAGTTAGAGTGGTAATAAGGTCAAAGGCATGGAGGATTGTAACATCTCTTGGTGAGTCAATTTTCCTAAGGTTACGCATAGAGTATAATTGATAAAACGCCGCTGAGACTTAATTCTAGTGTTTACATTTGGGGATCAATTTTCCTAGGGTTACATATGGAGTATAATTGATAAAACATGGCTGAGACTTAATTCTAGGGTATACAGTTGAGGTTATGGTCTTCATCCAGCGCGTTTGATTGTGCAGACATATACTAGTCTACAAATGAGGAGCAGCAGGACCAGATGTGCGAAGGAACTGAGGGATATAGCGATTGATGGAAGTGTGGGGCCAGAGAATTGCAGTGTGTCTATTATGTCTGATTAGATGGTGTCTAGCCAGGCTACATAATTTTTTTGGTTTAAGGAATAGGGGAGA
Source organism: Oratosquilla oratoria (assembly GCF_046742065.1). Lineage (NCBI taxonomy): Eukaryota > Metazoa > Arthropoda > Malacostraca > Stomatopoda > Squillidae > Oratosquilla > Oratosquilla oratoria. Next base: position 10,137,844 of record NC_134803.1, on the reverse strand, counting down.
GGGTTGGGGGTGTTAGGGGTATTTGAAGGGGTGCGATAGGGTCGAGGGTGGAGCTGAGATTGTAATGAAGAATGTTGTGGTGGTGGTTGGGGTGGAAGCTTGTGTCGTCAAAATATATTTGGCATGAGTCGGGGATTGAGACGGGTCCACGGATTGGTTTCTGCCAAGATGAGGGATTGTTTTCACAGATTACTGAAACGAGTGTGGTTCGTGGGACACATAGGAAATAGTCTGTGTTAATGTGTACGTGAAGGGTTTTGTTGGGGTTGACCACTGTGCTGGCGTTTAGCATTATTATTTGTTTCATGCAGGTAGGTTCTGTGGTGCGATGGAAACTGAAAAGGTAGGCGGGGCAAACATAGAATTTAGTAACAGCTGATTTGCATAAGGTGAGGTCAGAGGAGGGTGTGTATGAGTACCATTGGCATTTTCAGACTTAATAATGGTGGTGGGTTGAACATCGAGGGTGATAGTCGAGTTTTTGTAGTTTTATGGGAATGGTATTATATTCCAACCTATGAATCTCTTTTGTGGGTCGAGAGGGATATGTACATAAATTGTATTCGTACCTAGTTTTGTTTCAATGAGGGGATAATATAGGTCTAGTTGTTCGGAGGGGAATATGCTTTTTAGGTGGGGGTTTCTTGAGGCGATGGAGAATGCAGTTTTTATTTTACCTTTAGGGAGGAGGCTTAGAGTGGCCCTATTGTTGGCTGCGTCGATGAGGTCGAGTATAAACACATGGTAGTAGTACCTTACTATGTCTATGTGTTTATTTAATTCGTTTATTTGAGCTGAGTAATATGTGAACATTTCGTGAAGTTAGGAGAAACGGTCTAATGAAATGTCAATTGGGCTTGCCAAGTGCTGTGAGTTTTGGGAGTTCATTAGGATAAACTTCTCCATCTTATTGAGTCTGGAGGCCATCTTTTCGATACGTAGATGGACTTTTGTTATGTCATCTTCAGTGGCAATGCCGAACAGGGACTTAGAAACTGAACCCATGAAATTCATGAGTCATTTCTTGTGTCTGAAGGAAGCATGGTGCCGTTCTGTGTTATGATTTGTCATCATGTCTCCCCGTTCAATTGCGGAGAGTTGGAGGAGTGCTGTGTTTAGTTTATTGGAGATTGAGTAGAACATGTGGTCTCTTGCTTCTGAGGAGTTTGTTGTGTCACTGGGGTTTTTGAAGGTGGTATGGTAATGGTCTGATATTGTGTACGTAAGTTTATGTATTGACTCTAGGTCTGTGTGTGGTTTCGAGATGTCGAACTCCATTTTTACTGTGATTGTGTCTCGAATGACCATTACCTGTCCCGCATGAGCGACAATTGCTCCTGGGATCATCCTCGATGGGTTATCACCAGAGAAGGCTGCGACGACGCATACGAGGATGAGAGGTAGGGGTGTCCTGGAAGTGTGAGAGTGTGGTTAGGTATTTTACTTCTGAATGTGTTTTCGTTTAATTATTTATTGTTGTGAGTGTATCGGAGTATGATTCTGCCTGGTGAACACGATCCGGAAGAAGTTGGAGAAGTTTTTTTTTATAGTTGGGAAAGAGTTTGATGAATAGGGATCGTGATCACTTTCCACTTAGGTGAGCATGACGTCCTGCCCTCTAAAGGGGGAAGAATCTGGATTGTTATAGAGAATTACTGCCTGGAGTGTAGTGACATGTGAAAGATAGGGGGTTGAGGTTTCTTGGTTGTGGGTGGATGATGCAGGGTGGTGGGTGGAGGTCGGTTTGGTAGGAAACCGTGTCTGTCTAGGATGGACTTGACAGCGAGTGTTAATTTAATTGGTTTAGGTTTTTCTCCATGTACTCTGATGAGGTGGTAGTTGTTGCTTAGTGTTTCTCCTACTACAAGGGGCCAAAGAACTTTGGTTTAGGTTTGATCTGTTGTGGTGTTCAGGCATAACAACGTCACCTGGGGTGAGAGACAAAGATCGAGAGTGCTTATGTTGTTTCATTCAAGTTTGTTGTTTTTCTTGTTCGAGGTTTTTATTTTTATTTTTTTATTTTATTTTATTTTTTTTTTACTTTTTTGTTGATCAAGTGCAAGGCGAGTTCTACGCGCTTTGCGTAATATTCTGGCTAAGGTGTATAGGTGAGTAGGGGGTTTCTCCAATATATCATAAGGCATACGGAGGGGTTGGCCGAAGAGTACGATGTGGGGGAAGTTCTTCGTCGCTGAGTTTATAGAGCCATTAATGCTGGCCTGAACTTGTGAGAGCAGTTTTCCTATGTGTCGCAAAGACACTTTTGTAGGGGACGGAGGACTTCGAGGATTTTTCTGTTGGCTCTCTCTGTACAAGTCCGTTTCTTTGCATATAATCTGTTGATGTGGTGTAATTTGGCCACGTTTTGGAGGACTACGTCCCTGATTTCCGTGCCGTTGTCAGAGAGTATTTGACGAGGTATATTGTATTTACAGACACGTAGTCAACCAAGGCTTGGGCCACTGTTTCTGCTGATTTACCTGGTAGGGGCACTAATATTGTATATTTTCAAAAGTAATCCACTGCGGCAAGGACGTAATGGGAACCTTGACGGCTTGGAGGTAGCTTTAAAAGATCGATACCCTTAGTATCCCATGGTTCTGAGGGGATGGGCACCTCTCCAATTTGGAGTGGCCTGGGGTCTGCCCCACGAAGTTGGTTACAGGTACTGCAGTGTTCAGTGTGACGGGTGATGTTGGTGACCATCTTAGGACAGAAATATGCACGTCTGGTGTTTGCCAGGCATTTATCTCTGCCTGGGTGACCTGCATTTGGGCTATCATGGACCATTGAGGGGATTCTGGGGATCAGTGAGTTTGGGATCACTATTTGGGTTGGAGTAGTAATGCCTCTCTTAAGAATTCCATCTTTTAGATGTAATTCTCGGAGGGGGAGGGGGCTGTATTTGTAGGGTGGCTCCCGTTTCTAGGTAGAGGATTACATGTGACCAATTTGGGTTGTTTCTCTGATCCTCTCGAAGTTCCTGAGAGGAAATGCAGTGGGTGGTTGGAACTGTTGCGATCAGGGGGTTTCTGCTAAATGCGTCTGCAACGACGTTTGCCTTACCTTTTATGTAGGCAATCTTTGGTTTGAATTCTAAGTTGGTTATGTGCCACCTTGCTATCTTACCCTGTAAAGTTTTGTCTTTGAAAAACTCTGTTTAAGATTGATGGTCTGTCATGACTGTGATTTTGTGTCCTAGGACGAGTTCCTGGAAAATATTTTAGAGCCCAGATTACAGCTAGACCTTCCAAGTGGGTGGTGGAGTAATTACGTTCTGCAGGGTTCAACACGTGGCTCGCTTAAGCAATCATTCTATGTTTCCCGTTTGAGTCTATTTGTTGTAAGACTGCTCCTATCCCAAGGAAGGATGCATCCGTAAACAAAAGGAACTCCTTAGTGAAGTTCGGGAAAGCGAGGATGGGTGCTTTAGTTAGTGCAATTTATATTTTCTGAAAGCACTCTTGTTCCTCTGAGTCCCATTTGAAGAATACTTTCTTACGTGTGCATTTGGTAAGTGGAGCAGCTAAGACAGCAATTTTTTTTAATAAAAAATGGCGGTAATATGAGGCTGTTCCAACAGAGGAGCGAAGTTGGTCTTCGTTCGTGGGGGTGGGGAATTCAGTAATGGCTCTGACCTTATCTTTGTGTGGATTTCTTCTTTGTTCACTGTATGACCAAGGAAAGTAATTTTCTTCTTCAGGAATGAGCATTTGTTAAATTGAATCTTAAGGCCAGCATTGCTGATGGTGCGTAAGACGTGCCGAATTGTGTCAAGGTGTTCTTTCATAGTAGGGGAAAATATTATTAGGTCGTCTAGGTAGACGAAAAGGGATTTCCCTAATTTGTCTTTAAAGAGGCTATTCATGTGTCGTTGTAGTGTACTAGGGGCGTTTTCAACCCGAAGGGCATACGATTAAATTCATAGGGACTCTTATTAGTGCTAAAGGTGGTTATCTGATTAGATTCTCCCGTTAATTGTATTTGCCAGAAAGTAGATTTGAGATCTAAGGTTGAGAAAACTTTGTTTCCTTGGCCCAGTGATTGGAGAACGTCTGCCGTAACAGGCATTGGCATGCGGTCCAGAATGGTGTTTGTGTTCACTTTACGGAAATCTATGACTGGTCTAAAAGACCATTCTTCTTAGGAACTAAGAAAAATAAGGAGTTCCGAGGGAATTGAGAGTGTCTAATGACACCTTGTTCCAGCATCTCATCTACGTGGTTTGAGATAAGAATTTTCCTACTCTAAGGAATTCTATAGGCTGGTGTATAGATGGGGTGTGTGTGGGGTGGTATGCGTATATGGTCACAACAAAGTAATGTAGCACATTGGTAAAGTTATACTAATGAGCCACTCTCGGAGAAGAATAGACGAAAGTAAAAAGATCCGTATATTTCGATCACTATCTGTGATCCTCTTCAGCATCTGCTCAAGAGGATCACAGACAGTGATCGAAATATACGGATATTTTTACTTTCACCTATTCTTCTCCGAAAGTGAGTCGTTAGTATAATGTGTATATACCAAGGATGTTTTTCCAAAGGGTTCATAGTCTAATGTGATTGCCTCACGATGGGATTGAAGGATATTCCTAAGGTTGTTTTTGGCTTCTTGGAAGTGTACAACCAGGATATCTTCAAGAGGGATTGGGGTGGGGTTTGGTCTGGTGATGATGGTGTTGATAGGGGTGGTGTGTGTTTCCTAAATGGGGTTTGTGTGTAATTGAGCTATACCTATCTTTGTGTTTTTGTTTAGTTTAACTGGGGTATGTGAGAAGTTCTCTATCTGTATCCCATACAGCAGGCATGTGGATATTCGTTCTCCTACAGGCATCTGGAGACACAATTATGTCTTGGCCTGGAAGTGCATCAGGTATAGTTGTTGAAACAATCATATTTTCCCCTGGGGGATTGTAATTTTGCGGTTAGTGAGAATTCGTGTGTTGAGAAATGGGGGGAGTGGGTGTTGTGGTGTTGTCTGACTTGGTATATCTGCGTGGGTGGGGAAAGGTGTCGTAATGTTAGTGATATTTCCTGATGTTGATTCAGGGGTTTGCGGGGGCATCCTATGTTTTGGTAAATTTAGGAGGTGCTGAGTTGGGCAAACTTGGTTACAGGTAGGATGTTGTGACACCCCGGTAGGGTGAAGTGGGGGTGGGTACTGAGCATGCTCACCAAGGCACCTACAAGCGTCGGAATAGGTGATGGTCGGATCTCAACGTCAACTTGAGCATAGTGGGGTTTGTGTCTAGAGTGATTTTGTAATTGGCTATGAATTGCAATCCTAAAATGCAATCACATTCAAGAGTTCAGTTTTCGACTACATAGAAAGTACTGGGTGGGAATGAGTTATTAACATTGGTTATTGGGAGTATTATAGTTGAAGCAAAGTCTAGATGCGTATCACTTATCATAGCTCCTGGAAGGTATGGTCTGTCGGTAGGGTGGGTGTCATCTAATTGTGCACATATGGACTGTGAAAGTATATTCATCCTAGTGCCCGTGTCTATTAGGGAGGTACGAGTACATAGGACGTTTCTTATTGTTCCCAGGAAGCATTGGGCTTCTGATTCACCTATGGATGATGCTACGGAGTTCTCCTGTGGGAAGCTTGTATGCATCCCCCCGACTCTCTGTTTTGTGTGTGTGTGTGTGTGTGTGTGTGTTACGTGTGGGGCCGGGGTTGTTCGGTTGTTGGTTCCTGTTGAAAGCTGAGGAGCGTTTCTGTTGGGGGATAAGGAGGTGGTCGCGGTGTAAGGGATGGTGGGTTTTAAGCACGGCACTCGTTGTCTGAGTGGAAGAATGTATTATGGACATTGTCTGTTTTGGTTGTGATGGGTAGACCTTGAAGTAGAATGGCGTTTCTGTTGGTGGCAGTCTCTATATGAATAGATATAGGAGATATGTAGAGCACAGAAAGTATGACTTTGGTTGCCTGATGACCTTTGGGGTCTTGTTTGATTATTACCCATACTAGCTGAGTGATTGTAGGAATTGTTGGATGTATTGTATGTTGTATGTTGAGGGATCCTGTTTGATCGTTGGGCCCTGCACTAGGCATCTAAGTGTGATGTTGTGTTGTGAATGGAACACATTGTATTTTGTCTTGAGCGTTGCCTACAGTCCCGTGTGTTGTGGGAATTAGTTTTGTGGATATCACACCAGGTGGTGCCAAGGTGGTTATTAATAGGTGTTTTTGTGTTACGGGGGTTAGAGTAGGCCGGTGCTCTGTTTATAGAAGAGGTTGCATTTATTCTTGCTGGTTGGGCTTTGCTGAAACTATCAGTCCCACATTTGTCTGTTATTTCAAGGATGCATTTGAATGGGAGGGTGTCATTTATGTCAATGTCAACTCGCTGGGCCTCTCTCTCACATCTTATGGATAGGGCCATAAAAAACATGGCAAGCTCAAAGAGATTTACTTCGTCTTCCCCCTAGACATAATTCACACCGTGGTTAATCTGTGAGAGCCATTGGTAGGGACTATTGAGTGAAGCTCTGATTGTTTTTGAGACTTCTGTTACTTATGCCACGATGTAATGGAAGGAGGAAGAGGAGGGGGAGTTACGCGTGTACTCCAGGAATTTGAATAGGAAATGAAAATTATCCTAAAGTCTATCACTAAATAGTTTTGTGGATATCACACCAGGTGGTGCAAAGGTGGTTATTAATAGGTGCTTTTGTGTTACGGGGGTTAGAGTAGGCCGGTGCTCTGTTTATGGAAGAGGTTGCATTTATTCTTGCTGGTTGGGCTTTGCTGAAACTATCAGTCCCACATTTGTCTGTTATTTCAAGGATGCATTTGAGTGGGAGGGTGTCATTTATGTCAATGTCAACTCGCTGGGCCTCTCTCTCACATCTTATGGATAGGGCCATAAAAAACATGGCAAGCTCAAAGAGATTTACTTCGTCTTCCCCCTAGACATAATTCACACCGTGGTTAATCTGTGAGAGCCATCGGTAGGGACTATTGAGTGATGTTCTGATTGTTTTTGAGACTTCTGTTACTTATGCCACGATGTAATGGAAGGAGGAGGAAGAGGGGGAGTTACGCGTGTACTCCAGGAATTTGAATAGGAAATGAAAATCATCCTAAAGTCTATCACTAAATAGTTTCTTAAGTTCTGAACAATATTATGTGTATGAGAGACCAGATTCTAGTTTTGGTTCTGAGAGACGTGCAAGATTTATAAAATCATCATGAGGTTCAAAGTGATTGTTAAGGATTGTGATTTTGTGTTGTTGGGGGATAAGGAGGACTTCGCATGCTGCGATATAGCCTGTGATGGTAATGCCACTTGTTTTTGATAAAGTGGGGATATCAGAATTTGTGGTTTACAGGGTATAGTGGCTATGGACTAACGTAGGGGGGTTTGGAAGGGTTTGGTCTTGGAGAACGAGTGGGTGTCTGGGGAGTACTGTGTTGGCTAGTGGTCTGGGTTGTAGTTGGGGTCACATGATTTTGATTTGGAGTTTGAGCGGTAATGATAGTTTGGGGAGTGTCGGGGAGGGGGGTTGAGTTATGTCGTCCCGTGATCCATTTGTGTTATTGGATCATGAAAGTGGTATCCCAGTTGTGGGGAGGATTCACTCTTCTCACAGAGCGCACTCTTGAGAAGACGAATTTCCTCCTCAAACATCCTGAGACGATCCTCCAGGTTCACCCAACCTTCACAAGCCATTTCGCTCTTCCTTCAGCAATACAAACGACAAAGAGGAAATATAAATCAACAAAAGAAACCAAAGAGGTCTCTAAATAAACTAAATACACGAAGCTTACTCTGCTTACCTTATACTATAACTCCTACCTTTGGAGTACAGTAACAGAATACTGTTTTGATTCTAAGTTGATAGAACACTACATTTTATCTTATATCTGTAACTGTATACAATTGTAACGTATACAATTACAGAACACAACACAATCACTTGTCACTATTCGGAGATAATAAATTTCACAGGTATTCGCTACCTGGTGTCTGTGCAGAAAACGAGCTCTCTAGCTGAGGTCACAATAATATCAACAAATATCAGGGAAAAAATGGTACTGAATCATCTTTGATTGACTGTAAGACTTACCAACTCTGTAGTGCAACTGTTAGCTTTGAATTCAATTCCGTATTCGTAGTGGAAGTGTCTGCCAACCGGCACTCTATGTTTACTTTCCGTTTTCTTCCTAGCGTATGTCTCAGATTTTTCTCTACTTGGGCGAATCCGTAGATTTTATACTATGACCACGCCCTTTATGCGAGATGGTAGTTCCATGTTGTGTTCCTAGGTTCTCCATTAATTCTGTTTTCAATTTTTGAATCACTCCTAAAAAATACCCATTACTTGCAGCTTCTCTGTTTTCGCGGCTGTCATTTGTCCATGCTTTTTATTCAGATGGTACCTCTGATCTTGAAGGAAGGAATTGGACTTCGGCTTGGCTATGATCTTGTGTTGGGATCACTGTATTAGGAAATTTTTGTGTTCCTTTTATGTGTGTGAACCTGCAGTCTTCATTAAAGCATTAATATGTAAATGACATGATGGAGGGCACAGTGAGCTATTCCGTCATATTCGCAGGTACTACAAAAATCTACATAGAAGTGAAAAACAAGAAGAATTATAGGCTATTGCAAAAAGATCTAGACTCTATTTTCGCATGGAACCAAAAATGGAAAATTAATTTTAATACCAAGAAATGCAAAGTACTGGCGATGTAAAATAGCTGAAAAAAGAACATCTTTAAACATCATAGGAAGTGATTCTATCACAAATCTTTAATCTTTTAATCTATTCAATCACAAAAGCAGAAGAGCAGAAAAATCTGGGATTGTTGATGAAAGCCAACATTTTACTTGACAGACATATCAGTAGGATTGTAGGGGAGAAATCTGGACTGCTGCAGAAGATTAAGTGGTTATTCGTTAAATGGATGAAGTGATGAAAAAAAGATGATAAAAAAAACTTAAACTGTGTAAGAATAGAATATCCTAGATTACTTCTTCTTTGAGTTTATCTGCTTTATCCTTATATCTTTCCAGGGAATTAAATTCTTCGTATGAAAATAATATAAAAAGACCTCATATTTCTTGCCTGCGACTAAGTTGATTGAAACTATCTATCAACCTATCAACACTATAGATAATACATACACCGGTTTCTAAACTTACAGTGACCACTTTGCCAAGTTTCTGAAACTCATCATGCATCAGCTGAACCGTTATACTCTTGTATGGGTTGTTTTCGGATATTTTTTGACCGAAGTTATATCAAGTCTTACTCATTTTAACAACACAATTAAAGTTAACGTAACACTACATTGTGGTAGGTCGATATCCAAGAGCGATCATATCTAAAGCTATATTGGCTGCTATTTATACAACAATTGCTTTCCAAGCGACATCGAGGAGTAACTTATTGAGTTGCAGTCTTCCAATATTTTATTAATTTCAATTAACCAGGTAAATATCTACTCATGATGCCCTTAGTTTAGTTTTTATTGACATAATTTTTTTCCCAAAATTTCCTACATACAGACCTTAACACTCTGGCTCAATATCTCATTTAGAGTGAGCACCTCCCAATATTTTTTGGTGGTCATAAAAAAATGCATACACGATCGTTGTGGATCAGCTGATCTATTTATTTTTCTACAATGGATATACAATGGAAAAACAACCCAACTGTAAGCTTATATTTAAACGGGTGTTTTATAGGGTATGATGTTTTATATTAGGACAGTCTTTAGGGCGGATTTTGAAGTTGATGTTCATGAGAGAGTATTTGTGCCCCTTGAAACTGTACCAGTTGACACCAATAGCATTGGTCTCATGATTTCCTCTTAGGTAGAGTCCTGTGGGATTAGCCCGGTGACATTGCCCATACCACCATCCTCCTTTGAAGGTCTGTGCACAGTTTTCTGGAAAGATGTATATAATATAAAACCAATGACGCAGAAAATCAGGATAGCAAAATCTCTTACTTTAAAAGGACGTAGGATGTAATGGGATCCAAAAAATAAATGCTTACAGGCATGACAAGGATGCCTGTTTTTATCTGTATTTTTCAAAGGTTAAAAAAAATGGATGTTTTTCAAAAAGGAAACTCCTGAAAGAAGAGTTACGAGTGCAGCAAGTCAAGCTCAGAAGCCAGTGTAAGGATATTTTTTTTAAGAGGCAAATTCATACACAGGTGGGAAACCAGAGGGAAGAGAATTCCAGAATCTTCCAGTAGAAGGAAAGAGAAACCGTGTTGGTCGACTAGTAAACGGCAATTGCAGAGGAAAGGGGTTAGACTTTTTGGAAATTCTGGTGTTGCATGGTCTTCTCTGAGCGGGAGGCACGCATTTACTAAGTTTAGAAGGGCAGTGATCGAAGGTATAGCGGTGGTAAAAAAAAAAAAAAAAAAAAAAAAAAAAAAAAAAAAAAAAAAAAAAAAAAAAAAAGGGGATAAAGATGCAGTATTACGACAGACAACGACGAGGAAGAAAGCTTTGAAATTTATCTTACCGAGAAAAATTGTGTGAGATAAAACACCCCAAACATAAGTCTGTGAAGAAGTAGTTAAACAGATTTATAATCTTAAAGCTACAAAAACCCCAAGTCCAGACGAAAACTTTCTGAGAGTGCAATGTAAATTTGATATCTGCGACCAGTTAACGGAAATATTTAAAAAGTCAGTAGACATTGGTTTTGTGCCTGTTGCTTGGGGGGCAGGCAATCTTTGTTCCTGTTTTCAAAGAGGGAGATAAATCGTCTATATGTAACTACAGGCCAATCAGTTTGACATAAGTTATAGGTAAAATGCCTGAATAAAAACAAAACAAAACAAAAAACTAATAAAATCAGAGATCACATCGAGAGATAACTTGGTTCGTGACTCAGCATGGGTTCTTCAATGGTGAGTCACGTGTAACTAATCTTCAGTATTTTTACACTAAAGCTTACAAGGCGTCATATAACAATGATAGTTACGATATTATTTACCTTGGCTTCAGCAAAGCGCTCCTCAAGGTGCCCCACCAGAGACTACAAAATAAAGTCAAAGTATAGGAGGAAAACTGTTTGATTAGATAGCTTGGATCAGTGATACAAAACAACGGGTCACTATAAAAGGTGTGAAATCCAAATGGGGAAGTGGAGTTCCACCAGGGCTCGGTTTTAGGTCCCTTTATGTCCATCATGGATAGAACGACTTGGACAATGGGATTAATAGTGATGTTAGTAAGTTTGCGGACGACACTAAAATAGACTTTTTTAGTATGAATTTCAGATGGTAGAGAAAAACATATGCTTGAGAGAAATTCTGATGGAAAACATGAGTGAATAAGAGAATTAGAGTTGTACAGGTTATAGCGTTTAGGAAATGTTGAATTGTTTTTCAAGGGAAAAGACAAAAAAGTCTGCCATTGCTGCGAAAGAAAAGGGGGTATATACGAGTTATTTCTTCAAAATTGTTAGACCTACGCCAGAAACTGCGTGCTGAATTAAAAGGAGTATGTAAGGATGTTTGGCTTAGTGGAAGTCAGATACTGTATGATTTCTAGCAAAGGGAATAATTTAGTATTTCTTATAGTAAGCCTTGTCTCATTCTTAGATAACACAAGAACAAAGGTAGTCAAAACGGTGTTTTCTAGAGTCAGGATTAGAAAATATGTGCAGAAGATATGCCTCAGTACCCAAAATTATCACTTTTGCAATATATTCTGTAATTCTTAAGCTATCGCGAGTAGAGAGGCAGTTGTCATTCTTCGAAAAATCAGGGCAAAGGTATCGCGTACTTTTTCAGACAGCGTGCTAAGATGACAAAGGGTACCATGGAAGGAGAATCGTTGAGGCGATAGAAATGACGGACAAGCTGTTTTACCAGCTTTATAAGTTAAACAGGAAAAATGACATAACTGATGAACGCTGAAACCTCCTTATGTAGAGGTTTGAGAGAAAGGAGAGTGAGATAGGATGCATTTCACAAACAAAATTACGTAGTCGAAGAATTCTAGATAGTGTCTATTTGAGTCAAATGGTCAAAAATTGAATGATTCAAGTTTTAAAGCACGGAAGACAGCAAGATCATTGTCTACTTATGCGCATCCCTCTTTATATGAGAAATTGGAATATAAGAAAAAAGGAGACTGTATACAGGTTGATACCTCAATGTTCAGACACATGTGATTCACCACAGTCCTAGATCATGTATTGGACAAGTATTCAGCAACTATTACTTTCCCAGATGAGGACTCAGAGCCAATGTTTCCTCTATTTTTTTTTTCTGTGAGTGTGCGTAGAAATTTGCTTGTGTGCAAACTTTTCCTTCTCTGAAAAGTATGTGCGGCGCGCCCATGCGAGTCACTATCTGATCATTTAAACAAATACGTACAATTTGTAAGTCTGAATTACATATTACTTCCATCGAGCAGTGGCGTACCAAGGGAAGTGGGGGGCGGTCCGCCCAGGGCGGCACAATTTTGGGGGCGGCATTTTATGGTGACCCAACAAATTAATATTCAAACATAAGTAACTTTGAGTAAAATAAATGGTTGCTACAGTTTGTCTTTTTATTTTGCATACCTATATATCTCTATTATTCCGTTTTCAGTGTCTTGATGTGTGATTAAAACTTCTAGGGGGTGGCTAAATAAAAACCTGCCTCCTGCCTCAAGCGGTACTTGTGCTAGGTACGCCACTGCCACCAAGGATATTATATGACAACAATCACAGAGCTAACATAAATATTTAATATGCATTTGATATCGCTCTGATTAATAATAAGAAATAACACTAATGACTAATTACCTTTAAACTTTCTAACTTTTCAAATACCTCTAAACATACATAATAAGATAAGGCCATTACCCATTCTCACCTTGTTAAACATTTATATTATACCTATTACTAATTCTCCCATGTATAATATAATTTTAGCTTCTATTTCTATATTTTTTCCTCTCTTCTGTCTTTGGCATTCACCCACTCTTTATGTACACTATCTAAATTAATTGAATTTCCATATAATAGGGAGCTTTTCACTCTCATAAGCATATCCAAATAACATTCTCCTAAACTGTTTCTAAGTTTGTTTTTTATTTCGTTCAATAGACTAAACCCTCTCGCACAGTCTGTACTAGATGCAAGTAAGGTTCCTCCATTATCCATCAATTTTGTCAAATCACAGAACTGTTCATTCTGAAAAGCAAATACAACCGTATGTGTAAAATTTGATATAACTTTTAATTTAATCTTTTCTTGTACAGAAAATTTGAAATCATTAAACTGACTAATTATTTCTGGAGTATCAGCCAGAAAATTATGATAACTAAGACAAAGGACATCAGCATGTTCACTACCAAATGAGAAATCACAATGTGAGATAGAGAAGATATCAAACACTGCCCATTCTTGTACCTCATTCTCAGGGAATCGGTCTTCTAAATGGGCACATAAACTATTTATAAAATTCAACAGGAGCCTACTATCTATTACTTCAGCCTCTTCTTGTTTAAGTAAAGTATTTACTCTCTCACTCCAGCAAGCATCACCTTCTAAATACTGATTCCTGATTTTGTTGATCTTCCCTCTGGCAAAATTATGGCTGTCTAGTGGTGTCAAGTTACTCCTTTGTAAGATTTTGCACAGAGAGGCCATTTCCTCAAAGACATCACTTAAAACATGAAGAGCTACCTTGAATGTCACGTTAGTTAACTTATTGTGACAATAATTAACCACGGGATCATTTGATCTGTCTTTTTCAAAATATGTAATCAGTCCTTCATAGTTTCTTATAATTGCCTGTAATGCAAAATGCCTGGATAGCCACCGCACTTCACTAAGGGGTTTGAAGGCAATAACTTCATTTTCAGACGCCTTAGCAATTTCTTTAAATTCAGCTCTTTTCACTGTGGAACGAGTAAAGAGTGTGTAAAATGTGCTCATTAACATATATCTCTCATTAGTTTAGTTTCCCTCTATGTATCAGTGATCCCCAGATCCTCACGCTGAGCCACAATGTTGCTATACAAGATGTAGAACATCTAATTTAAGTTTTGCAGTAACACTATTAACTTTGCCCAGCATAACTAAGGCTCCATGAAAGGTAAACATCACCATTTTTCGGAGATCAAGTTTCTTTTCTTGATCAAATTGTTCAATAGCTAACACAATGGAGGAGGCATCACAACCCTGCAAATGAATTATTTCACCAAAATATGCTTTATATTCACAGCCTTTTCGCCTGAACTTGAAATAGAGAATAAGACATTTGTTAACAGTTATATCAGTGCTTTCATGAATGGTTAAGGTGTGAAAATTTGCGGATGCAATTTGCTTAACCATGTAATTTTCAACAATTAGGTTTTTCCAAAAATTCAAACGCGTAATTTTTGCCTCGCCAGCTGTCTGGAAGTTCAACATACTTTTCCATTTGTTCATTGATATGCTGAGCTGAAAGTAGCGAGTTATTCATCTTAGCAGCTGACAAGACATTGTCAATAATAACTTTAATCTGCTCTGAATTCGACCGTATTCGCTCTCCGTCACCTTAACTTTCCAGTAGCATAGCCAGTACTCCTCTAGCTGGCAATGAACGATTTTGTTGCCAAGTTTGTGTACACCATTTAAATGTACTTTACTTGTCAAATGGCGTTTCAAAAAGTCCAGCTTCCAAAAGGTTTCAAACTTCTTTCCATTAGAATAATCCCCAGAAATCTTTGCATCGCGCAATAAATACAAACAACTCCAGCTGAAGCATTGTCAGTAAATATTTCATGCAGCTGAATGTTTATCAAATCATGAGCTTTTGGCGTAACAGTTTCCACTATTTCATCTAGCCATTCTATTTCAAAGCTACTAGCACTTCGTTTTCATTTTACACCCTTTGTTTCCTTAAAATTTGACAAATTGGGGCAACAGTTCTTTGAAATTTTGATAGTTAAAGAATGCTTTTTACATATTTAACAAACTTACAAGTCTACACTAATCAGCGAACAAATTGGCAATTAAATAGCTGAACCAACAATAAACGCCGCTCCTGGCTAGAGTGTGGAAATCATTTATAAACGTTTTCAAACGATCTCTACACTCCAGCCAGGCAGCAAAGTTATTTCGTTTGCAATGGAAGCTCTAGAGTTAGAAAAAAATATTGGTTTGACGGTTGGCATGTTACCATATTTTTAGAGAATCTATAATTTGATGTTTGGGAGGAACTTCTTTAATAAGTGAAATTTGATATAATTTGAAAACCTTGTGTGTGCACATTTTCCTTTTATGTGCGCTAGTTGCAAAACATATGTGCGCCGCACATGCGCACAGTTTAGAGGGAACATTGCTCAGAGCTCATATATGGACCGTTCTATGGGTAACACTGTGTCATTGCCCCCAATTCCTTGCCCACCAGAAATGGGGTGCAGGCTGGTAGTGCAGCGATGCTGATTTTTTTTTTTTTTCAGCCCTGGGTGGGACTTGAACAAGGATAGCTGAACTAACGGTCGAGAACGGTACCACTGCACCGTTGAGCAGGTGCAGTAGTACCATACAGTGTGGAAGGACATATGGGTTTTGGAGGAAAAGAGGTGGTGTTTCACAGAGTGTAGGCCACGAATATCGCAGCAATGGATACATTTACAGGGCAGCATCAATACACCTCTCTGGGTCATCATCAATATTTTGATCCAAGTATAGAATAGAGCCACTCTCTCCCCAGTTGAGACCCCTGAGACAGATATAAAATAATGTGTACAAATGATCTGATAAACATGGAAAAAGGGGGTGTCATATGTAATGTATTGTTCGGTGTGGTGATGTAGGGAAGACATGAGCGCAAACCGGACTCTGTGTCATCAGCAGCACTGAAGTTTGAAAGGAAGGTCAGTGAGTGACAAGGTATAACAGACATGGGATACCAAAACCTCAACCACCCATTGTCACTTCCTGTTCTTTCCAAAATAAAAATATTTGTGGCTGTGGCTGGCAATATCCTGTAATTAAGCAAAGATATAAGACAATAAAACGGAGGAGTTGACGGATGTCGTTTACGTACTGTCCCAGACATCGTTGTCGTTTTCTGGTGTAGAAAACTTGTGTCCACTGTGATAAGCTTCAAGATCATTGCCAGCATCACCCTTATAGCCGGTAACTGTAAGAGTGTATAAGGATTCTCTCGAGTCCACAAAGAAGTTTTCGTACTCAGCCCAGCGTCGGGAACCTTCCCAGTCCTCCATGTCAACACGAAGAGCATACTGGCGGTTGCTTGTTAGCGAGTGGAGAACATCGTTACCTAAAAAAATATGAAAAAAATATCTCAGTGACCAAAGAAAAGCGATTCGCGATCTCACACACACACACAAAGGATTACAAAGGATTACAAAGGCGGAGCATGCCGACAGGAGACCTTTTGGTCCATATCTAGGTCGGATGCGAGAAAAAAATCATAATAATAATAAAATAATAATTATATAAAAAACTATAATAATGTATGCAACAAACAAAATACATAAATAAATGCATAGGTATAGTTGAATAACAAACAAACAGGTAAACAGTAAATAATAATATATTGACACATAACTAATAATAAATGAAAATCAAACAGACAAATGATAACAAAGCAAAAACAAATGATATAAAATAAATTATAATCATTACAGCATCTTGCTTAGGTGTTTATCTAAATGAGTCTTAAAGCTTCGAACTGAACTACATTGCACTACCTGTGCAGGAAGTTTATTCCATTCATTAACTACACGGTTGGCAAAGTTGTTTTACCTACTTCCAAATTGAATCTATTTCCGGATAGTTTGAGACCATTGTTTCTTGTCTGATTCTCATTCAATGTGAAAATTTTGTCACTTTTGATGTTGTCAATTCCCTTTAGAATCTTAAAGACCTGTATCAAGTCACCTCTGAGTCTACGTTTTTTTATGGAAAACAGATTCATGTGTTTTAGTCGATTTTCGTATGATTTATTTTTGATATTTGGAATCAGTTTTGTGGCTCGCCGTTGTACTTTTTCCAGTCTGTCAATGTCTTTAATGAGATTCGGTGACCATACGGAAACAGCATATTCCAAATGTGGACGAACTAACGATTTATATATCTTGTTAATGAGCGATGGACTTTTGAAATCAAAAGATCGCGCAATCAGCCCTAGAATCTTATTTGCTTTCTCAGAGGCTGAAATACACTGCTTGGATGATTTGAGGTCGTTACTGATAATTACGCCGAGATCTTTTTCACTATCCACTTTTGTTAACGAATTTCCAAATAACACACACACACACACACACACACACACACACACACACACACACACACACACACACACACACACACACACACACACACACACACACACACACACACACACACACACACACACACACACGCACACACACACACACACACAAACATATAAATAAGATTTTTTGAGAAACTTATAATCTAATAAGAACAATTAAAGTGGCATTTACATACCTGGATGAAGAAATGGTGAAGAAAATTCTAATCACTCTGATAAGACCAAGACTGGAATATGCTGCAACGATGTGGTCACCAAGTACAAAAAAATGTATAACAAAACTTGAAAGAATACAAAGAGCAATTACAAAATTGGCACCAACACTCTCAAAACTATCATATGAAGAGAGACTAGCAAAACTTGAACTACAGACACTAGAGCAAAGAAGAGAGAGAGGAGATTTGATAGCTATCTACAGAATCATGAAAGGCATAGAAATTATTGATAGAGAGAATCTGATAAAATGGGATGATAGAAATACAAGAGGGCACGGAAAGAAAATCAAGAAGGACAGCTATAGAAGAGATGTGAAAAAGAACAGCTTTCCTCACAGAGTAATAGACAGTTGGAACAAGTTAGATGAGAAAGTGGTGTGTGCAAAAACAATACATGAATTTAAAAATAGTTTAGATAAAATGAGATATGAAGACGGGACCCCACGAGCATAGCTCCCCTTCCCGTAAAATACAACTAGGTAAATACAACTAGGTAAATACACACACACACACACACACACACACACACACACACACACACACACACACACACACACACACACACACACACACACACACACACACACACACACACACACACACACACACGGCTCGGTGGCGGATTGGTAAAGCACTGGCCTCACAAGTCAGAGAACCGGGGTTCGATTCCCCGGTCGGGCGGAGATAAGTTGGGTTTGTCTCCTTTCACGTGTAGCCCCTGTTCACCTAGCAGCGAGTAGGTACGGGACGTTAGTCATGGAGTTGTGACCTTGCTCTCCCGGTGTGTGGTGTGTGAGTGGTCTCAGACCTACCCAGAGATCGGCTAATAAGGAGCTCTGAGCTCACTGCCGTAGGGTGGTGTCTGGCTGTCTCGACAGAGACTGCAGCAGATCCGAGGTGAATACACACACACACACACACACACACACACACACACACACACACACACACACACACACACACACACACACACACACACACACACACATATATACATATATATACATATATGTATATATATATATATATATATATATATATATATATACATATATATACATTATATGTATATGTTGAAATATGTAAGACAGATGAGTGGATGGGTGGTGAGATAAACACAGGGAACCGTTTAGGGATTTATTCTGACGTTTCGTCCTTACCAGGACTTCTTCAGAGTACATACACATTTAAACAATTCACACCCTAAATAGGGACTACAATGACAAAATGTTAGGTCTGCTAAATGATACCACTACGTATGAGAAGAAATATCAAGGTCACACTGCAGTGGAAGAGGAAAATTTTAAGAAAGAGGCCAGGAAGATACTCTCGAAAACCCAGAGGGGCAAAAAACTGATAGGATTGCTGGAGGAAGCCCCGAGACCACCTTGTATGCGCAGGCTCCCAAAAACCCATAAGCCCAACATCCCGATGAGACCCATCACTTCAGGCATACGTAGTGCTCCGCAAGGTTAGCCAAATGTTTGGCGAAACCCCTATCCAACAGACTGGGATTGATAAGTGGCGCTCACCTGAAAAATTCCAGTGACCTCATTCAGAAATTAAAAGATATGGATATTTCAAGAAAAATTATGGCTTCGTTTGACGTCACAGCCTTATTCACGAATGTTTCCGTGGAAGGGGCGCTAAAAGCAGCAAGAGAGGTAGTTAGAGATATGGATGACGAGGCTCTACCCGTAGGAAAGGTAGATTTCTTAAAACTTATATCGCTATGTGTGAGATTTGGTCCCTTCGTTTTCAACGGAGAGGAATACAACCAATGTAGAGGCCTTGCAATGGGGAGCCCCCTCAGTGCTGTTTTAGCATCCCTCTATATGGAACTTTTAGAGAGATATCATTTTATAAAAATAATGGGTCGAAACACCTCCTGGTTTCGATATGTGGATGATGTCTTAGTCGTTGCCCCCAAGAACACCAATTTGGACAACAAACTGAGGAGGTTAAATAATGTCGAACGAAACATCCAGTTCACTGTGGAACACGAGACAGATAACAAATTGGCCTTCCCCGACACCGTCATCTGGAGGAAAGAAAACAAAACCGCATTCTCGGTTTATAGAAAAAGTACCAATAAAGACGACATCATTCATTACTACTCCGGCCACAATGAGAGATAAAGAGTGGAGTGGTAATAGGATTCTTCCTGAGAGCATACCGCATTTGTAGTGAAGAATTTGTTAAAGATGAGGTGGATTACATTTTCAACGTTTTCACCAAACTCTGTTATCCGGAAGGGCTGTTGTACCAACTCAGAGAAAAGGCTTTAAAGATCGCAGAAAGAAGCATAAGGGACAGAGGAGACGTGACTGAAAATGATGGCAAGGACTATTTGTCCGTACCAAAGTCAAGCCACTCAGGCGAGTTGGGACAGTTGCTCACTAGAGCCGGTATCAAGATTGCGATCAGCACGGGAACGAAAATAGGAGACATTGTTAAGAACCAGAACAAAGTAGTGGCCAACGGAGAAGAAAACAGTGTCGTCTACAAGATACCGCGTGGAAACTGTCCTATGAGCTACTACGGGGAAACCAGCAGAGGTATTAAGAAGCGGACAGTTGAGCACAGGAATGACGTCAAGGCACACCGAGTATCAAACTCGCTAGTGGTTCATGTAGATACTCATGGCCACTTACTAGACTGGGACAGAGTAGAGGTGCTGCAGAAAGGACTCCATAAGAAAAGAAGAAAAAAAACTGAAGCAGCTTACATCGCTTCCCATCCGAGCAACAATCACCGCGATGGATTTATTAAACTAACAAAAACGGCCAGCCGCTTGATACTTCGCGAGGCAGAGCGTAGGAGGACGAGAGGTCAGGTCGACCATGGTGGAACGCGGATAGATTCGGCGGGTATTTAGGGGATGAATTGTTTGAATGTGTATGTACTCTGAAGAAGTCCTGGTAAGGACGAAACGTCAGATTAAATCCCGAAACGGTTCCCTGTGTTTATCTCACCACCCATCCACTCATATGCATATGTATATATATATATATATATATATATATATATATATATACATATATATATATATAAACATATATATATATATAAACATATATATATATATATACGATATATATATATATATATATACATATCTGTATATATAAATATATATACATACATCTATATATATATATATATATTTATATATATATATATATATATATCGCCCCATTCGCTCCGTGGTACCAAAAAACTGAGGAAGGCAATTGAGGCAGCATACATTAACACTAATAAAAACATTAATCATAGAGAAGGCTTTATATGTCTAGCAAAAGCCACAAGCTTATTAATAATAAAAGAATACACAAATAAAATAACAAGCTCTCCGTAGCGTCCCATGAGAAGACCCGTCTATATTTAAAATACTCTGTTGGGTTTGAGTTGTTAGCTTTGTGATCAAGACCCAGCGGGTCCAAACGTTAAAGCATTAAATTTCTCCCATTACTCCTCGTCTGCTTCCTCCACCTTCAGTCTTATTTGTCATAATATAGTCAACATATATATATATATATATGTATATATACACACATACATACACACACATTCATATACACATACACATATATTTATAAATATATATATATATATATATATATAAATATATATATTGTTAAGGCAGTCCGTCGTTGACGATGAAGACGTTCTCTCTCTCTTGAAAGTTTATAAAGTAAAACATTGGTAAGATCATTATCGATGTCACTGATGTATGCGCCGATGGCTCCTCACGCCAAACTCTGAGGCGCAGCGCTTTCCACATGTTGGACATGGGATACCGTCCCCAGGTGGAAGAGGGTTTTAGGCTTGGTACTCATGCCTGCGGGTTCGCTGGAGGTTTCTGGTAGCTGTGCGTTTTTCCTCGAAAGTCTTAGCTGCTTGCTTGATGGTTAAGCGACAGGTACATCGGTCCGAGGCAAGGGTTTCCAGTTGGTATGGTTTTATACCATAGAATCAAAAGAGGACAGGGGAGTCATATGAGACGTACAAAGAAAAGAAAAGAGAAGTAAAGCAAAAGGTAAAGGAGGCAAAGAGGAGAGCAGATGTGAAATGGGGTAGGAGTATGACAGAAAACTTTGAAAGTAATAAAAAGATGTTTTGGAAAGAAATTAAGAGAGGAAGAGGAGGCGAATCAAGTAGGGAAGAAAAGGTAAAAGGTACAGATGGAGAGTTGATAATGGAAGAGACGGCAGTGAGGGGAAGATGGGCAGAATATTTTAGGGAGTTGCTGAATGTGAAGGAGGATAGGGAGGGAAAGATAGCTGCAGTGGGAAATACGAAGAAAATGAGAGTGATGAGTGAGGAGAATGGAGGAGAAATAAGGAAGGATGAGGTGAAGGCAGTTGTAAAGATGATGAAAGCAGGTAAGGCACCTGGTCTGGATGGATGTCATGCAGAATGTCTGAAAAAGGGAGGTTCAGTGATGGTGGACTGGTTGGTGAGATTATTTAATGTTTGCTGGAGAGAGGGTAGAGTACCGGAGGACTGGAGTAGTGCCTGTATAGTTCCTCTGTACAAGGGAAAAGGGGACAAGTGTGAATGTAGTAATTTCAGAGGGATTAGCCTGTTGAGTGTAGTAGGGAAGGCTTATGGGAGAATCTTAATTGAGAGGATTAGGAGAGGAACAGAAGGAGTAATTGGTGAGGAACAGTGTGGATTTAGGACGGGTAGAGGTTGTGTAGATCAGATCTTTGTGGTAAGACAGATATGTGAGAAAGCTATAGGAAAGGGGAAGGATGTTTTTTGGGCTTTTATGGATCTGGAAAAGGCTTATGATAGGGTAGACAGAAAGGCACTGTGGGAGGTTATGCAGATTTATGGGATAGGAGGAAAGCTTTTGGGAGCTGTCAAGAGTTTTTATGTGAGTAGTAGAGCATGTGTTAGGATTGGAAATGGAGAGAGTGAGTGGTTTGAAGTAAAGGTGGGACTTCGTCAAGGATGCGTTATGTCGCCCTGGCTGTTCAACTTATACATGGATGGGGTGGTGCGAGAGGTGAATGCTAGGGTAGTGAGTCAGGGATTGGAGATGGTTAAAGAAAATGGAGAAAAGTGGGAGGTGAGCCAGCTGTTGTTTTCGGACGACACTGCGCTTGTGGCAGGGTCAGAGGAGGGATTGAGGAAGCTGGTGGCAGAGTTTGGGAGAGTATGTGATAGAAGAAAGCTAAAGATAAATGTGGGTAAAAGTAAGGTGATGAGATGTACAAGGGGTGAAAGTGGCAGTAGACTGGAAGTGAACATTAAGGGAGAGCGACTGGAGGAAGTGGATAGTTTTAGATACTTGGGTGCAAGTGTAGCAGGAAAAGGTGGAGTGAAGGTGGAGGTAGAATGTAGATTGAGAGAAGCGAGTAAATGCCTTGGTGGTTTGAAGAGTGTAATGAGGAATAGACATTTGGGAATGGATGCGAAGAGGAGACTGTATGAAGGAGTGATTGTGCCAACAGCACTGTATGGGGCAGAAACGTGGAACATAAGAGAAGAAGAGAGAAGGAGTTTGAATGTGTTTGAGATGAGGTGTCTGAGAAGTATGGTGGGGGTTACTAGGCTAGATAGAGTGAGAAATGAGGAAGTGAGGAGGAGAACAGGGGTGAAAAAGGATTTGGGAGATAGGGTTGATGAAAGAATATTAGGATGGTTTGGACACATGGAAAGAATGAGTGAAGAAAGACTAGTAAAAGAGGTATGGAAGGCAGATGTGGAGGGAGTGAACATGAGGGGACGTCCTAGGATGAGGTGGATGGATGGGGTGAAGGGGGCTTTGGGGAAGAGGGGAATGTCTGTTGAGGAAGGAAGGGAGAGGACGGAAGACAGAGGTGAGTGGAGAATGGTTGTATATGGATGATGTTGTGACTGCATGAGGACGAATGGGCGGGGGGGTGGGGGTGGGGTAGTATGTGTGAGTAATTTTTGACGCAGCCCGAAGGGATTTCTCCCCGTCCTCTCCTTATATGCAAGGGGGGACGGAGAGGGGGGGTCGCCGATTAAATGAAGCGGCCTTGCTGTGGATGTACTGTGTCTTGCGACACTGCTTTTGACCCAGGGCGGTGGGCAGGGTGCAGGGATGACCCGTCATCCAGGAGGTGCTCAGATGAGAGGAAGGGTGGGAGGGGTGGGAGTGTATTTAGGGATGAAATGGGTGGGAGTGTTTTTATGCCTTTCCCTTTTTGGCTACCTCCCTTGGAAGGGGGAAAAGGCCTTGGTATATGTATGTATGTATGTATGTATGGTTTTATACCGCATTTTTTAAGGTTTCGTTTCAGATGGTCTTTGAACCTCTTCTTCTGTCCACCAGTCGCACGGGTCCCATCTCTCAGTTCACCATAGGGAACCTGTCGAGGGACGGTTTTCTGGCATTCGTATGACATGTCCAACCCAGCGCAACTGGCGAGTGATTAATTATCATTGACTATATGCTGGTGGTGTTAGCAGTTTGAAGAATGTCGACGTGTGGTACACGGTTACGCCAAGTGATGCCTAAAATGCACTGTAGACAGCGGATGTGGAAGGCCTCCAGTCTGCGGACTTGTTTACTGTAAAACGTCCAGGACTCACTGCCATACAGTAGAATGGGAAGACAGATGGCAACATACACTTTGACTTTGGTGTTAACAGTCAGGTCTCGGTTTGTATATACCCTCTCCCTGAGCTTGCCGAAGCTTACTGTGGCTTGGCGAATGCGGCTCTGAATCTCTGGTCCAAGCTCGCAGGTAGAAGAGAGAATGCTACCAAGATACTTGAAGACATCCGCGTTTTTTAGTTCTTCCCCTTCAACCGTAAACCTGGAGAGTATGTTGGGGTTACGCCGTTGGGGTTCGAATAGGTACTGAAGTACCTCAGTCTTGTCCGCATTGACCAGCATACCTCCTGCTCGGTATGCATCATTGGAGGCTGTAATATTCTCTGTAGTGCTTGCTGTGTTGGGGCTGGGTATGCTGCATCATCAGCATACTGAAGATCGAATATGTAGAGTTGTGCGGACTTTGGTTTTAGATTTCAGCCGCTGAAGATTGAATAGGCTTCCGTCTAATCTGTAGTTTATGGCAATGCCGTCTTCAGCTCGGGTGTTATAGCGTGCTAGGAG
>NC_134803.1:10098254-10108254 GCF_046742065.1 Oratosquilla oratoria | reverse complement strand
GAACTAAAGAAGGAGAACCAAAACCTAAGTAAAGAAATAGAAGAATTAAAAAGACAGTTAAAAGAAGTAAAAGATGAGAATGAGGAATTAAAGAAGAAGAATGAAGAGAATAAAGTGTCCATAGCAAAGGAGATACAGGGTTAGAGAAAAGGCCAAGAGAACAACAAAAATGAATTTAGAGATATAGTAAAACAACAGATGAAAGAACAAACTAAGGACAGTTATTAAACTGATGAGGGAGAAGGAGAATATAGTAAAAGACTTAGCGGATAAAAAGAAATGTATAATTATATTAGGGATGGAAGAGAAGCATAACTCAAATAGGACTACAAGAGTAAATGAGGAGAAGGAAAAAGTAAACAAGATATTAGAGGTAGTTCAAGTAGATGAACAAGAAACAGAGAAAGAAATTGAAGAAATATATAGGCTAAGGAAATACAATACAGATAAAACCAGGCCAATTAAGGTTAAATTCAAGCCACAAACAACAGCAGAGAATATCTTAGCAAAAACAAGGAAACTAGGAAAAAGTGATCTATATAAACAAGTATGGATAAAAAACGAGATGAATAAAGAGGAAAGAGAGAATGAGAAAGCAAAAAGAATGGAAACTAAGGGGGAAAAACGAGAACAGAACAGGGTCAGACAAAGAGAAATTCTATTGAAGAGTAGTGGATATGAAAGTGAGGAAATGGTTCATAGCAGGAAAAAACGGAAGGGAAATAGAAAACAGGATGGAGGTAGCAGAAAATTAAAAGTGTCTTACACAAATATAGATGGCTTAATAACAGGCTTGAGTGAACTGAATAATTACCTGAAGAAAAAAGAACCGGACATAAAGGGAAATGTAGAGACAAATATGAAAGGCCCACTACCACCCAACAGTGTAGGACATTGTGCATATAATTATTGGATTCGACACAGAGAGGTAAAACAAGGGGGTGGAGTTATTTTCCTGACTAAGAAGGATATAAATGTGAGGAATGTCACATATGGAAAGAATAGAGATGATTATGATGGAAGTGGGGGACAGGGACAAGAAGAGCAGGAAGTTTGTGTTAAAATATGTGCCTCCTAAAACATCTTTGTGGGAAGAGAGAGGACACAAAAATATGTTAGAAGACACAAGGATAACACTAAATAAGATGATGGAAGATGGAGGAAGAATAGTTATAATGGGTGACTTTAATTGTAAAGAAATCTGCTGGAAAGAGATGACAGTGAAGGGTGGAGACGAACTATGGGGAAATGTACTATTTGATATGACTATAGAACATACAATGACACAATAGATACAAGAGAATACTTGGTATAGCAATGAGTAAGAACCATCGAGACTGGACCTAATAATCACATCAGAACCCGAAATAAAGGACAAGATTGAATATAAGACACCAATAAGTAAAAGTGACCACATATTGGTTGAACTGGAACTAAATGCGGAAAAATACATGAAAAAAAGAACAATATATAAAGGGAAGATTGATGTATGGAATTTTTTTTTTGATAGAATAAGAGAATTCTTTAAAAAAGCAGACTGGGAAAGGATACACAAGGAGAAAACAACAGTAGAAGAGAAATTAAGTATTTTGACAAAAATTATAGAGAAGGAGTGGAAAAGTATATTCCAAGACAAAAACAAGAAAAAGGATATGTGAAGTGTTGGTAAAAAGAAAAAAAAAAAGATGCAGGGAGTTAAAAGACAAAAGGGATAAAGCTTGGATAAAATGAAAAAAAGACAAAAGACCTCAAAAATGGAAAATATATACTCGCTATAGAAATGAATATATACAAGTGTGCAGAGAGGAAAGAAGATACGAAAAGGATGCCTTAGAAAAATGTAAAGATCAACCAAAACTATTTTATAGATTTGTAAACAACAAACTGAAAAACAAACAAGAATTAGAGAAACTACGACAAGGAGTTGAATACACAGAGGAAATAGAAACGACAGAAATTATGAACATGCAGTTTAAATCGGTATTTACGAGGGAGAACATACAACTTAGAGATGTCAAGTGGAAGGAAAAAGTCCCCCCTATGAAAGAGATAGAAGTAACAAGGAAAAAAATAATTAATCACTTGAGCAAGCTCGATGTCAGAAAATCGCATGGATAAGATGAAATGGCAAACTGGATTTTGAGAGAATGCAGGAACGAACTAACAGACAAAATACATAATCTAATAAGCAGTTCATTGAAAGAAGGAAAAGTTCCAGAAGAATAGAAAAGAGCAAATATAGTACCAATATATACAGGGGGAAACAAGGAAGATCCTAATAACTATAGACTGGTCTCTCTTACAAGTACGATAGCTAAAATTTGTGAAAGAATGATCAAAATTAGATGGGTAAGGCATTTGAAAACCCCCCCCACTAAATCCAAGGCAATTTGGATTCAGACTAGGACGATCATGCGTCACAAACTTAATATGTTCCTATTCAAGGCTAATAGAAGCAATATAAGAAAGAGATTGATGGAATGATTGTGCATTTCTAGACCTGAAAAAAGCTCTTGATAAGGTGCCACATAAGAAGTTGCTAAAGAAATTAGAAACTGCAGGAGGAATACAGGGCAAACTGCTGAAGTGGATGGAAGACTTCTTGCATGAGAGAAAAATGAGAGTGGTGATAAGAGACAAACATTCTAATTGGAATGAAGTGATTAGTGGAGTTCCACAAGGAGCAGTTTTGGCCCCAATGATGTTTGCTATATATATTAATAATATGGATGAAGGAATTGAAAGTTATATGAGCTTCTTTGCGGAGGATGTAAAATTGTTGAAAAAAGTGAACACTGTAAAAGATTGTGAGTCGTGCAGAGTGATCTCAATAAAAGACATTGGTAGATGATGATAATAGATGTATAAATGTTGGTTGGTGTTTGTCAACCACGAAGGTCTGAGTAACTCCTTTTTTCCTCGACGATTGGTTTGTTACAATAGAATACACCAGAGGAGTCTCAAAATAGCTGCCATGGATTTGGAGCTATTGATGATTATTAATGGTTTCGGTGGACCTTGCTCAGTTTTTTTCCAAGTCGGCTTTCCACTTTTGTACCGGTAATGATAAGGGCTGTAATATTTATTGATATTGTTATGCATTATTAGTTAATCTTGTACTTACACTTTATATCTAACATACATGAGAGCTGACCGTAACTTCATCTTCACAATACAACACATTTGATTCCTATACTTAACAAAGTTTATATAACTAATAGCAACTCGTGAACTCATTCACACGGGTACGACCATCGTTTATGCAGGAGCCGTTGCATGCGGTAATATAGGTTATTCAAAATATTGTTACTAATTACATATGTGTATTTCATACATATCTATCTCATGTGATTATAATATCAAAAAGAGTGGGCCAAAACAATTAGTGATATTATTTGGGAAGCCCAGACCTGTATACCTAACTACCAAATATTTGCTCACTGAGGGGCGACCACTATACGTGGAATCTCAACTTGTTCGAGTGCTCTGCCCCACATTGGCTGGGGCTCCCCGAGCGCGTGCGCGCGCGCACACACACACACACGCACACACACACACACACACACACACACACACACACACACACACACACACACACACACACACACACACACACACACACACACACACACACACACACACACACACACAATCACGAGTCCAATATGTGATCCAAGACCATGGTGAATCTCACACACACTCACACACAAACACACACACACACACACACACACACACACACACACACACACACACACACACACACACACACACACACACACACACACACACACACACACACGCGCGCGCGCGCGCACGCACACACACACACACACACACACACACACACACACACACACACACACACACACACACACACACACACACACACACATATGGCTCGACGGCGCAGTGGTAGCGTTTGCAACTGCTAACGTAGCGGTCCGAGTTAGAATCCCGCCCAAGGCTGAAATAATTTAAGTATCGCTGCGCTGCGAGCCGTTACTCCAACAACACACACACTCACACAAACACACACTTCTCATTAAAAGAGGGAAAGGTATCACAAGATTGGAAAGATGCAAACATAGTGCCAGTACATAAAGGAGGAAACAGGGAAGATCCTACAACCTTTAGACCGGTGTCCCTCACTAGTACAATAGCTAAAATATGCGAAAAGATCATCAGAAGCAGATGGATCAAATATTTGGAAGAAAACAATATAATAAACCCCAAACAATATGGTTTTAGGAGTGGAAGATCGTGCACCACAAATCTAGTATGCTTTTACTCGAAACTGAAAGAAATAATACAAGAAAGAGATGGTTGGGCGGACTGAACCTTCCTGGATCTCCAAAAGGCTTTTGACAAGGTACCACACAAAAATTAATAAACAAAATTGAAAAAATAGGAGGAATTCAAGGCAGGCTGTTGGCATGGATGAAGGACTTTCTAAATGGAAGAAAGATGAGAGTGATACTTAGAGATAAAAACTCGAAATGGGAAGAAGTAAAAAGTGGCGTCCCTTAGGGCTCTGTCTTGGCTCCCTTAATGTTTGCCATATACATAAATGATATGGGCAAAGGGGTGAACTGTTACATGAATTTCTCTTGCTGACGATGCTAAATTGCTCAAGAGAGTGAAAACAGAAGAAGATTTCAGTTAGTTTCAAGATGACCTACATAAAGTATGGGAATGGAGTCAGAAATACGAAATGAATTTCAATATCAAGAATTGTAGCATAATGGAGTTCGAAAAAGGCAAAAATAGAGTATCGGGAAAATATGTGATTGGAGACAAAGAAGTAAAGAAAGTTAACTCAGAGAAGGACCTAGGAATAATCATCTCAAGTGACTTGACACCTGACAAACATGTAAACAAAATATTTGGAGAGACAATTTGTTAAGATCAATGAAGGTGGCATACGACTACATGGATGAAGAGATGGTTAAGAAATTAATTGTTACATTGATAAGACCGAAACTAGAATATGCTATATCATTGCGGGCACCTAGCACAAAGATAAACACGAAGAAATTAGAAAGAATCCAAAGAGCGGCGACTAAGATGGCACCTACACTATCAAATTTGACATACGAACAAAGATTGGAGAAATTACAACTGACAACGTTAGAGCAGAGAAGGGAGAGAGGCGACTTGTTGACCATTTTCAGAATTATGAAAGGAATGGAAGTTCTTGATAGAGGTGATCTATTAAAATGGGACCAAAGAGAAACAAGAGGACACGCAAAGAAAATAAAGAAAGACAGCTACAGAAGAGACCTGAAAAAGAAGTTTCCCACACAGAGTGATGGACGTCTGGAACAAATTGAACAGTGAAACAGTTAATGCCAGAACTATACACGAATTCAAAAGCAAACTGGATGTGGAGAGAGATAAAAAAAAAAAAAAAAAAAAAAAAAAAAAAAAAAAAAAAAAAAAAAAAAAAAAAAAAAAAAAAAAAAAAAAACGGGTAAATACGAGCATAGGTCTAGTCCCGTAAAAGACAACTAGGTAAATACAGCTAGATAAACACACACACACACACACACACACACACACACACACACACACACACACACACACACACACACACACACACACACACACACACACACACACACACACACACACACCTCTCATGGCGCTGTGGTTAGAGCTCTGGCCTGCCACTACGGAGGTCCGGGTTCGACTCTCGCCCGGGGCTGAAATAATATCAGTATCGCAGCGCTGAGGGGTGTTACTCCAACTCTCGTGGGCGGGGAGTTGGGGGTGTGTGTGTGTGCAAGGTCATAGCATTACCCATAGATCGGACCTACGAGCTCTGAGCTCTCTTCCAGGAGGGAAATAGCTGTCGATCACGAGTCCAACACGTGATCCAAAGACCAAGTGAATACACACACACACACACACACACACACACACACACACACACACACACACACACACACACACACACACACACACATATATATATATATATATATATATATATACACACACACACACACACACACGCACGCACGCACGCACACACACGCACGCACGCAAACACACACACACACACACACACGCACGCACGCGCGCACACACACCCACACACCCACCCACACACACACACACACACACACACACACACAAGCAGAATCACATAAACTAAAATGTCTGTGCACTTTTTGTACTTTATATTTATGCAATATTCAATTGATATAATTATGTATTATTCATTTTATTATTCATTTGGTTATTCGTCGATCTATTTATTTATATATTTGAACTATTTCTTTATTTATCTCATTTCCGCTAATTAATTAAGTAATCAATATTCTATTCTATTTATTTATTTATTCATTCATTTCTTTATCTACTGTATATGTCTATTCATCTATTTGTCTTTCTATTTGCTTATTTATTTTTCTGTTTATTTATTTATCTATTTACTCATTTATCTGTTTGCCTATTAATGTTTTATTTTTTTATATCAATCCGTCTCCCCTTTTAAGTTTCCACTCAACTAAAAACTTCAGTCTAAGCCCTAATCTAACTTCCACAGCAGCCTATATATACAACATCTTAGGTTGGGCGAGATACCTGAATGATAAGTTAGTAGAGCATCTCTCTCTCTCTTTTTTTTTTTTTTTTTTTCTTTTTTTTTTAACTCTGAAGGATTAGTTGGCCCCAGCAGAAGTTAAGAATCATCTTGAGATCGGGGTCTGTCCGCCCCTCACCTGCCCAACGAAACGGCATCGTGATCATTACGACAAAGTATTTACAATATAATATTCCGTGGCTTACCTAGCCAGTATTCCTTTTCGGGATCGCCAAAGCCGTCGGCGTACTCCCCCCACGAGCGGGTGAAGTTCTCCTGTGGCGTTTGTTCCTTCCTCACGAGGAAGGTGGTCCACCCGCCGCCTGCAGTCTCCATGTCGCAGTGCACCTGCGGAGTTGAAGAGCTGCTGCAATCACCTATGAAGAATGAATAGGTCTTCCGGGGGAATCACTACCGTTTTCACATCTGGCGAACGGGACTGACTAGCTCAGGGCAGTCATGCGCCGCCGTAGAACAAAATTATAATTACCTACCATTTCTTGATGCTTCGTACATGTGGAAAATCTCTCATATTTGATGTTTAGAGGAAACCGATTAATATTTTATCGTATGTTCATTATTACTCTTCACACCATAATAGAAAAAAAGTAAGTTTTACATTCCATGATTCTTAGAGTGTGTAGTCCTGAATTTTTAGACAGGGAAATTAATAAGTCTCGCATTGAATTATCGGAAATACTTCATCGATACATCTTTAAACATTTCCAAGAAAAATTTCTGTGGGAAGAAGACCACAAAAAATATTAATGAATAAGAACCTTCTCATTCTCCCATATCATAATAACTTAGTTGAACTTCCTCGTGTTTTTAAAGAATCCAATGATTTATTTGTACATGTGAGTGATCTTGACCACTTTATTGACTGTAACAGCTCACACATGATTATTACGTATAAATCTTTCGATGACAGAAAATAATTGAATCTATCTTTGTATCATTTACTGTAAATAGTAACCTCAATATGAGTCTTGGAGTATATTTATACTGTATATATATATATATATATATATATATATATATGTATGTATATATATATGTATATATATATGTATATATATGTATATATATCTATCTATCTATCTATCTATATATATATATATATATATATATATATATATATGTATATATATATATATTGCTATGAAGGTAAGACAGGTGAGTGGAAAAGGTGGTAGAGAAACGCGGGTTGGAGCGCGAGAACATTGTTTATTTTGAACTCGGATTTGTATGCTATTTGGATGCCTGCTTTAGCTAGTGTGTTGATCATGGCTCTTGCCTCTTTCGCAAATGGCGAAAAGAGTGTAAAATTTTCAGTCTACAAAAAACTCACGAATAAAGATGACTTTATGCGCTACCTACCCCAACATAGTACACGCACAAAATCAGGAGTGGTAATTGGTTTCTATCTGAGAGTACTAAAGATATGCAAGTAAGAATATGTAGAAGAGGAGAGGTCCTACATATTCAAGGTCTGCAGTAAACTTACGTATCCAGCGGGGTTGCTATCCAAATTGAGGAAAAAAAGCCGAAGAAATTTACGCGAGACCAAAAAGAGACAAAAATTCAACAAAATATCTAGTGATACCTCGGTTCGAATCCAGAGACAACTGTCGGAATCATTTGATTGACTACACCGTCACTGGTGATTCTATTCAAGTATGACAACGACGAAAGTCCACAAAGAAAACGTACAAGCTTAATCACGAAGCTACGAGTGATGTTAGTTCTCAGTAAAAACTAAGTACGGACGGCAGTTAGCAGTCGACTTCATCCCTCGGGAGTAGATTATTTCCCAGGTTGGAGAATATTAGACATCCGATAGCCAAGTTGGTAGAGCGTCGGCTTTGCGTTCTCGCGAGCCTCGGTTCGAATCCGGGGACGACTGTTGGACATACTATATATATATATATATATATATATATATATATATGCATTATATATATATATACATATAATATATGTATACATTACACACACACACACACACACACACACACATATATCTATCTATCTATCTATCTATCTATCTATATATATATATATATATATATATATATGCAGAAAAAACCACTGGGAAATAAGAAGCTTAGTCCGAACGTTTTCGTCTATTTAAGACATTATCAAGGAATACACAGTACATATATATATATACATATATATATGTATATATATATATATATATATATATATATATATATATATATATATATATATATATATATATATATATATATGTATATACATAAAGTGGTAGACAAGCTAGGAACATGGGAAGGACACACAAGATGCTTCATAATCAGGTTGAGATGTATGTTTACTTTTAAGGACGTTTGGTCACATGACGTTACGTCACCCCGGCCTAGTAACACTTGGAGAATTTTTTACAATTCTATCAATAATAAAATCATCAATTTTATATAATCCTAAACTTAAATTAATATTATGGTCAAAGGTTTGCTTAATACAGCAAACCTTT
Organism: Oratosquilla oratoria; assembly: GCF_046742065.1. Classification (NCBI taxonomy): domain Eukaryota; kingdom Metazoa; phylum Arthropoda; class Malacostraca; order Stomatopoda; family Squillidae; genus Oratosquilla; species Oratosquilla oratoria. The sequence continues at coordinate 10,099,168 of NC_134803.1, read as the reverse complement.
GACCATAATATAAATTTAAATTTAGGATTATATAAACTTGATGATTTTATTATTGATAAAATTGTAAAAAATTCTCCAAGTGTTACTAGGCCGGGGTGACTTAACGTCATGTGACCAAACGTCCTTAAAAGTAAACATACGTCTCAACCTGATTATGAAGCATCTTGTGTGTCCTTCCCATGTTCCTAGCTTGTCTACTACTTTATGTATATATATATATATATATATATATATATATATATATATATATATATATATATATATATATATATATATATCCACCTATGTCTCTGTAACTGTGTATTCCTTGATAATGTCTTAAATAGACGAAAACGTTCGGACTAAGCTTCTTATTTCCCAGTGTTTTTTCTGCATATTATTTTCACGTGTGCCTTGTGAATTACTGATATATATATATATATATATATATATATATATATATATATATATATATATATATATATATATATATATATATATATATGTATGTATATCGCAGAAAACTACTCAGTACATAAGACACTATGATCCGAACGTTTTCGTCTATTCAAACATTTTCAAGGAATACAGAATGACAATGGGTAGGAATGTATATACAGAAAAGTAGTAGACAAGACAGGAACATGTAAGGTAACACAAGACAATTTTTCACAAAAAGTGCATCATGGTGGGGACATACCGTGAGCTGCTACATAATCAAAAAATTTCTTTACAATTAAAATATCAAGTTTATATAACCCTAAAATTACGTTCAAAATGTTATCAAAAGAATGTTTAATGAAACTGAATTCAATAATGTTTCTATCCAACATAGAACTGCAAGAGACAATTTCTTTGGAATTATTCCAATCAGTGGCATGGTTATAGTCTCTTACGTGTACAAAGATCCCACTGGATAATTGACCTGATCTCAC